>NW_016158271.1:83614-106922 GCF_001687245.7 Rhagoletis zephyria | reverse complement strand
ATTTTGACAACATTTTTAACAGCAAATCCTGCCTTCTTTAGAGCATGAGGAATATCACCAATGGGTACACTTGATTCTATACCTTTTAGTACTACTTGCAGTCCTTTGCTCCTTTTGAGCTGGTACGTATAGACATTTTCCTTAAGGTCATTAAGGTGTTTGGTTACCTGGTGGTAATTTTCTTCAGTTAGAATCTGAAGTTTAGTCTCTTTAATGTTGCCCGTGGTAATTGACGTTACGTGGAACGTATTGTCTCCAATAAGCTGAATTAATTTATTCACGAGCTCGCTACAGTTTTGCTCTCGTAAATAAATTGGGGCGGTTTGGGTTTGGCTTTGGAAACTTGAATCGGCTCTTTGTCACATTCATTGTCCAGAATCGCAAACTTAGTTTCCAGTAGAGGGTTAATGCCAGTGGTTTTCGATTTGGCAATTTTTGACGGATTTGCAATGTTTTGCTGCTGTGGGCATAATTTTCGTTTGACTTGTATGTACCTATCAATACCCGTCTGAGTCAATGTACGGGTTGTTGGATTAAGTAAGTCAGCTTGCGCTGAGCTGCGTGGCTTGGTTTGGGCTGGTGCCGAAATTCCCGTTTGAGCAGGTGTGGGTGAACTGCGTTGTGAAACCGCTGTCATTGCGGAAGTCGTGGTTGTAGTTGTTGTTGTGAGAGCTGCGCTCATCGTTGTTACTGTGCTTGTTGCTAAGCTAGTGCTTTGTTGTTGCGTTAGAACGACTTGGTCTACCAGAGACATTGGCGATTCTGCATTCCAAGATGTAATGCACGAGGTTTGGGGGGAGGAAGAGAACGATTTATCGCGATCAGCATTGTTTGTGGGGGAAACGAACGAAAAGTAAGCATTTCGTCGATCAGCTGCATGCTCTCGGTCAGCTTCTGTTACGGCAAGGTTTATTTCACTGTACTTGGTGCTTGTTTCACTATTCGGAAAGCACGGGGGGCCGGAGCTGCTTTTATTTTATTTTATGTTGGCACATTTAGTTGAATTTATCACGGAATTGCGAAAATTCAGAAATAGTAATTTATATTTATAGGCAAATAAGCAGAGAGCTTATTTATGCCTAGTATTGTCTTTTAGCGTTGGTTTTGTTCTTTTTTTCTTTGATTTATGTGAATTATTAATAATTTTTCGGCGGAGCGGTTAAAAAACACGTCCGCACATGTTGACAGTCAATCACTATCTATATACTTATATATATATATTTTTTTATATAAGAATTGAAGTCGGTTTTGTTTTTTGCTTAAAACTTACTTGTTTTATTTATATTTGTGAATATTCATGTATGTAAGAAACATGAGCCTTTCTTGACATGAAAAACTTCGTTCAAGTGTAGCTATTGAAACGGGCAAAAGTTCCAATACGCGTAAGATCTTAAAACATTCCCAAAAGACGTTGTATTCACTATCAGGCCGATTCTGAACACAAACTCCCCGGTAGTTTTCCTTTTTTCCTTTTGCTTCTATCATGAATAAAAATTCCCTGAGGATTTTTTATTTTAAATGGCGGAGTTGAGCTGTCAAACAAGTGTCAAACAACCATTCGAGGTTTGGATTTCCTCCTCCCAAGTTTTCGAAGATAATGCTACTCCCTGGGAGTTAAATAGGGAATTAGCTGTTCTATTAAATAATTATAAAAAGTGCTAAGTCATTGTTATTATGAACTGAAAATAAAAATCAAAATAAGCAAAAAAAAACAATAATTATATAGCTAGTTTGTTATTAAAATTTGTAATCGTTATAAGTATAATCTCTGAACAAAAAATTTTCATATATGAAGGGTTAAGATTTTTTAAATATTTCGTTTGCCACGTTGGATCTGTCATTTTGAATTTTAAGTAAATGAATTTAGATTCGTATTCAACGACCCAGAAAACCCCCAGATACCCAGTCTCATAGAAATCTACCGATGTTTTTTCAAATTTTCGTTTGTCAATGTGAATTTTTCGTAAGTGACTTAAAGCATAGTTCACTCAAAATCGGTACGCATGAAATGGGTTATATCTTTTTAGAAGGTTTTCAGAAAATAGTATTTAATATATTAAAATAAAGGGAAGTATTCCGCTATAGATATATGTTAGCGAAAGTGTCATATTTTGCTTGGATAAATAATTAACGGACAATTTCTTTGATAATGATAAAATTTTTCTGAACACCCGTTCTAGAGACTTGAGTAGTCATCTTGTTTCCCTAAACTATCTTTAGTTTATGTTTTTTCGTAGTTCGCACATCTCTACTAATTTTGTTTTAAATAAATACCGCGTATTTTTCGATTTGACGTAAATAGGACATATTCGTGACTTCCCGAACTTTATTCGCACCATTGGCTTCAAACCGATTTAAAGTTACCTGTGAACAATAAATTTTCAGTAAAACCAACCAAAACTTTACTAAAGGTTTAAGGTAAATGATACAATGGAATAACAGTTTGTGCAGGGACTTGGCCTTCAGATGTGCAGCGCTCCTTCGAACATATTTCTGGGGTCATATGACCCATTGTGAGTCTGTTCGAGTTTTAATGCGACTGTGTAAACTTTTATAAATTTAGTTTTAAGATGATATCACCCTGTTTTTTAGCTTAAAACTTTTAACGTGGGAGTTGACCGAAGTAGAGATTTAAACATATTTTGTTAATCTATTATAAAATATCACATTTCGTGTGAACATTGGGATCAAGTAAACGAGTGCAGTTTTGTTTTTAAATTTATTTAATGTGACTAAATTTTGTATATTATAACTCGATAAGGTTTAAGCCATGCATAACTCCCATTCGCTGAACCGTTGATCTTCCGATAAGCCGATTTTTTATACCCGAGCGCACTTGTTCACAAGGGTATATTAACTTTGTTCGCATAACGGTTGTTTGTAACAGCCAACAAGAATCGAGATAGATATGGACAAATGTATACATAAATGATCAGAACGAAAAGAGAAGTTGTTTAAGCCATGTGTGTCTGTCCGTCCGTCCGTCTGTCCGTGTACACGATACCTCGAGCAAAAATTGAGGTATCTCAATGGAATTTGGTATGTAGGCTTCCCTTTATCCAAGGTAGGTTGGTACTGGAAATCAGACTGCACTTCCCATATAACGGTATTTTCGAAAAATGCAAAAACTATGATATTTCGGTAAATATTTCATTCAAATTGTTGAAAACTAGTATGTGGAGTAGAATTGTGGTAAAAAATAATATTGTTATGAAATTTTTGGAAAATGGGCGTGACCCCGCCCACTTATGATGAATTGCTGTATCTCAGTATCCGCTTCACCAATCCTTACCAAACTCGGTACGAGGCTTGGGTAGGGTCTAGCTAAGAAATCTGTTGAAAATCTTTGAAATCGGGCAATAACCACGCCCACCGGCCATATAACGGTAATATACAGAAACACGAAAACTGCGATAAATCAGTAACTACTGGAGCTAATTCACTTAAAATCGATGATTGCAATAACCACTTAGCAGAAAATTAGAATATTATAAATTTTTGGATAATGGGCGTGGCACCGCCCACTTATGACCGCGTATGTGCATCTCTGTAACCGATTTATCAATTTCCACCAAATTCGGTGCACTTAATAACCTTGCTACGGAAAAGCAATTTGTTGAAAATTATTCAAATCGGACTGAAATTACACCCGCTTCCCGTATAACGGTAAATTTCAGATATACGAAAACTCCGATATTTCAATAACTGAACACGTTAATTTACTTCAAGTTAATAGTTACAACAATCTCTTAACAATAAATATATACGACTGCTATAGACTTTTAGGAATTGGGCGTGGCACCGCCCACTTTATAACTACAAAAGTGTACCTCGGTAACCACTTAATCGATTTGTACCTAATAGGTTCAATTATATCATTAAGTCTAACTCTGCATAATATCGAAAACTTTAGAAATCGGGTAAAGACCCGTACTTATCATGCAAAGATAGTTCAGAGAAAGTTGAAACGATGATATTTGATACCTACGCCGGGTATATAAAGTTCGGTTTTGCCCGAACTTATACTTCTTTACTTGTTTCTAATTGAGGTAAAGACACTTATTCTTAAACTGGTGCGAAATTATGTTTTTTATTGATTAGCTTACTCCGTTAATTTAAGTAGAGGGAATCCATTTATTGATTTTTTTTGAAAATGAGGAGTTTTTGGTATCTTTATTTTTAATTTGATTTTTATTCTCGAAAAGGTCGAATTTTCGATGAATTCGTTCAACATTATTTTTTGGGCAGCCCCTCCAACGTGAATAAAACTGTCAAATTAAAAAGCCAGCACTATGAAATTTCAACCTCATAATGGTACATCTATTTTCTAAGGACCTGCATTGAAATTTTTTAATACGTTCCAACAATTGCGTACCGATTTACAGTGAACCATACTTTGTATCATCCTCCCTACACTACAATTTCTGGGACTTCTGTGAGAGTCAGAATTTATAACTTTGCTGTGCCCAAAATATATTTTACAAAGTGTATTTGAATTTCACATTGCTCTCATGAGAAATGTACTATAATGTCAAATAAAAAAGGTTCATTACATAATTTAATAAACAAAGTGAAAGCAATATATGACATATTTATTTTCGATACTCTTATTTCACAACAGTTTTGTCATTGCATTAACCCATTTGCCAGTAGCAAATGTAATTCAAATTTAGAATTGTTTATTGTCATTCCAAAAATAATTTGTTTTAGAAAATAAATGCCAATAAACAAAAAATTTCATAAAATTTCCAGACACTTTCTGTTTATGCAGATCTACCCACAATAAAGGGTAGGGTATGTGCCGAAAGATGTTACACAGAAAAGGTAATCGATGAATGCTTGTGGTGTTCCTGGTGCAGTTCCATCAACTCAACTTGCATGCCTTATTTCGTAATATTTTCGAATATATTAAACTATGTATTCTGTTTCTTGATTGGCTCAGTAAGGCTTTTCATATTTTATTTATTTCTTTAATTCTTACAGCTTGATTAAGCCTAGCTTATACTTATATGCATATACATATTTATATATATTTAGAATCTATACCAACTGCAGTGAAAAACAATGAGGCAGACTTCCAAGACAAATCATTACAATGATTGCACTATTTGGCTGCGGTTGGGCCACCGCGTATGCATGCGATCTAGTGATGCATAAGTAAATTAGGCGATTTAGTTCTGTAAATAAAAAAATGGGGAAGCCAGTAATTTTTAATAATGCTTATTTGATTTAGTTTTTAATTTTAAAAATTGTTTCTTAAAGGGTTGTAAAATAAACCTGCGCCACTAAATTACTGCTTGCTCGAGGCGACAAATATCTGCGTGGGAAACTTGACAATATTTTAAATTCTATCGATTGACACTGCACCAGTTGAGAGGACTTTCACTTACGTTTTTTGTTTCCTTTTTTGCGGTGCAAGAATAATTCCATTTTGAGAATTGCATCGGGGCTGAAAATATGAGAGTATTCTTCTGACTTTCATCTTCACTTGAAGAATGTATCATCACAGCAATATCGTTGTTTAAACAACACTTACAAGCCAATACCCGATGTGTCAGGTATCTCTAAAGCTTTTTCAAAATAATTCTTCATTGTCATTCCTTTGTCTGTTTTAGAATTTGGAGAACCTTTAGGGTTATCAATGTTTTTCGATTGATTAGTATCAATCCTTCCTTATGCGACAGGTTTGAAAAATTTGTGCTTATAGCGAGCTAAATAAGTGGATATGGCAAGTATGTAAATTGTTGTTTTCCAGGAATGAAAATTTTGTACAAAAATTATGTTTTTAAAGTCGGGGGTGCCAGCCGAATCGGATCAGAATCATGGTATTTAAAAAAAAATGCTTCGTTTTTTTATAAGCATTTGAAGTATTCGAATCACGAATGATGAGGGTCTCCGAGCTGCTTAGTTCCCGGGTGCATTCTTCAAAAGCTACACCTGTAATGAGTAGCCTGAAATTAGTTTTCTTATTTGCTGAGCTCGACTTTTCCTAGTTGCAGGCAGTCACAATTGATTACTCACCGATGTCGGTGCCATAAGCTGTCAAATCCGTTTTGTTGTTCGATTCCATTCGCTTATTGGTCTTCATATTTTGAGGCAACTCGTCAATAGATAATAAGCCGGTTTATGAGAGAAAAAAAGAATTACTTTTGCCTAAGAAAAAGTATAAAAAAGTANGTTTTCCAGGAATGAAAATTTTGTACAAAAATTATGTTTTTAAAGTCGGGGGTGCCAGCCGAATCGGATCAGAATCATGGTATTTAAAAAAAAATGCTTCGTTTTTTTATAAGCATTTGAAGTATTCGAATCACGAATGATGAGGGTCTCCGAGCTGCTTAGTTCCCGGGTGCATTCTTCAAAAGCTACACCTGTAATGAGTAGCCTGAAATTAGTTTTCTTATTTGCTGAGCTCGACTTTTCCTAGTTGCAGGCAGTCACAATTGATTACTCACCGATGTCGGTGCCATAAGCTGTCAAATCCGTTTTGTTGTTCGATTCCATTCGCTTATTGGTCTTCATATTTTGAGGCAACTCGTCAATAGATAATAAGCCGGTTTATGAGAGAAAAAAAGAATTACTTTTGCCTAAGAAAAAGTATAAAAAAGTAGCCATGAATCCAGTTTTTTCAACAGATCCTTGACAAATAACATTCGATAGTTATGTAATTCTTACTCAATTAAAGGTCAGACCTACAGATTTTTAATTATTTCTTTATAACTAGACGTTGAAAATTGCTGCTGAAAATCCCTATTGAAGGATCTTACTCTTTGACTTTAAATGGCAACATAAGGGGGACGTAGTGGGACAATTTTGCTACCGAAGTTATTAGCCAATGTACATATTTCCCTATGAAAAAAAATATTTCCCGACAACAGAACAAAATTACTGTTTTTTGAAATTTTTCATTTGATTTCATTTCATTTCATTTATTAAGAGAGAAAAACATTAGTACAATAAGATCATAGACAGGGACTAAAAATACTAGTAAAATAAAATACATACAGATTACTTAAAACAAAAATAAAAATAAAATAAATTTCTCAAAGAGCCCCACTTGAAATGATTGAAACGACATCAATGGCAAATCACGACAATGTGGTTTCAAATTATAGTGCACACTTCCTTTTTTCATGTCTGGTAGTGTTTTTTTAAGATTGGTCCATAAAATCATAATAAAGAAAGAAACAAATGCAGGTATTTATAGCACGGAAAACAAAAAAAATGTATTAAAAGGACTACGTTCTCTTTGACATACGTCAAAGATCAAGTAGAAGTGGGAACTTGTATAACTCGGTTATATAGCTCGACAAATAATATGTTTAAAGACAATTTTATCAAAGTTGATAAATCTGACTTTTGACCAGCTTTATTACACAACAACGGGTAACACGACCTAACGTCGCGAAGTATCTCTACATGCAAAAAATATTGGCAACAATTTGTCATTTTGCGCAGTGCACTTGCAGAACCTTCGCATTCGCAAAAGCTCCGCATTGATTTTTGTGAATGTGAAGGCGAATGCGAATGTTAAAATCAATGCGGGAGCTCCGCGGTTGCGAATGTGAATGCGAATATTCGCAACAACCCTGATAGGAAGGATCCTACAGTAATTATAAAATTTTTGTTTAAATTCGGTCATATTGCTTGATTTAACATCATTTGGTAATTCATTAAAGCATTTTAATCCTTTATAATACAAATTACATTTATCTGCTTCCGTTTTATAAGCAAGTAGATTGAAATAATTTTTATTTCGAGTATGTTTGGAGTGTACATTATCGACATACTTTATGTTGCTTTTTAAGTAATCAGGCAAGTTGCCATCTATAATGTTCCTAGTAAATTTCATTGTGTTGTTTAACACTCAGCCAATTTAATTAGGCCAACATGTCTCTGATAGGTGTAAGTTATCGTTTTCTAAGTTACTGATTCCTGTACCCACAATCTCAAGTCTCACTCGAGAATAAGCTCTTACTATATTCATCTGTTTTAAAACCGGTATGGACATATAGAATACAATTATGCGGCTATGCAGCTACCTCAAATATATGTACATACTCCCAAGGTTTCAATTAAAAAATCTTAAAATGATTGTGAACGCTCCATTTTATGTCACAAACAACCAAATAAACCGTGACCGCAATCCCTACTGGTGCTTCTGAAATAAAAAAGTACGCCTAGGCGCACCAACAAAAATTTCATGATCTTCATTTCTACACTCATTTCTCATACATTATCATTACAGCGACTTAAAATGAAATCAATATTAGATCTCTACTAATGTTGAACACCTGCGAACTCAAACTTCATTTGGTCTTCTCCTGCCAACGCCAGCAGAACCAGTACTTTAGGGGCTATGGAATTGTTATTGTTTAGCTGAGGGAGAGCGGGAGATCAGTCTTAGAGTTTATATATCGGGTTAGAGAACTAAATGAGGTAAGGATTACCCTTGTGACGAGTATATATGTGTCAAGCTCAGTGAGCCCATATGGTTTGTAGGTGCACATCAAGTCAACAAAACATGCTGTTTCGAATTCCAGGACAATGCCGTTAAAGTCGAAAGTCAAATCTATACATACACCTCTTGATGGTCAATAACATCAAGTCGGGTTGGAGAGTTGGTCCGGTGTAAAGAACATCGTGCAGATCGTTCGGGTTTTATGACCGTGGTGTGGGAGGTAGAATGACCAATATTTTCCTTGAGAAGACATATCATGGGAAGTCGTTTCTCCCTTATAGTTGAGGTTGAGATATTCGTTTAATACATTTTCGTAAATGGATTTTAGATCGCCTTTTCTGAGCAAATTTTTATTCATGTTCTAAGTACTAAGGAAGATTTGGTTTGGAAATCTTGGTTTGTTTATGCGGAAAATGCATAAGTCGCTTAAGCATTTACCTTTAGGGACGACGTAACTTAGCAAGTGTAGGATTACAAAGCCTTTTTTGTAACCGCGCAAATGGTCAAGCAAAATATCCAACGACGAAAAGGAGGCCAAGCACAGGTGAAGGGCAGATGCGAACGCTTTGGTGGTCAGCTGTTAGACTAAATTTATTTGACATATTCTTCTCTTTAAATCCATTGTCAAATAATACATAAGTACCGATAATTTTCTAATACCTAACATCTGATATTTCCTAATGCATACATAATTCATATACTCTAGCACTCCATAAAGGTCCCTGCAAAAATTTGAGGACCAGGTGGTCCACTGGGTCGTGGTTTTAATGTATGTGCAAAAGGACCAGGCTTCATACTAGTAACTTGTTATGCTGACCTGGACCTAAACGTAAAAAAACTGATATATGTGTTGAACACCACCTCTTCGTGGCCCATCGGCAATATGATTCGGTTACCGAATGTGCCATGGTCCAAAAGGAGTAGTTGTCTAGGTGGTCCCATGTTATGCAGAGTTGGACCAGAGGTGGTCAGGTCCAATGACATCGCAATGTTAATGGAACCATGTTTTCTCCATATATTTAGACCATTTTGGTTACTAGTGTTGGTTACAAGGTTTCGTGGTCCTGTACCAGTGTTTAACCTAGTCCCACTTTTTGCAGGGGTGGATGACACTAATATATACATAACGCTATTTGTACTTGGTATTAAAAATGGGAATGCAGCATTGCTGTAGGCATGCTTATATATTAAGCTTTGTAATTACATACATATGTTAAACTAAAATAGCGAAAGCGTACAAACAACTATACATGTTATTGCAAAGCGAAACATAGCGGAAGCATGTGTGTATGTATATGTATGTAAATGCAAGTGAACAATATGAATATAGAGAATATATGTAGATATGTAAGTACATGTGTTTATAGGCAAATGTAAGCACACAATATAGTGGGAGAATATCACTAAGTAGGTCAAGGCAATATTTAAAGCAAACACAAATTTTAATTGCATTGAGGTGAATGAACTTAGCATACCTGTCCTTGAATATTGTAAGCATATAATAAAATATAAAATAACATATGGTTTAAAATGCAGCGGTTGCCAATCGGTGACCCAACATCCCGGCCCCGTTGAAAGACATTTCAAACTGGTAAAATTGCTAGCTTGTGGATGGGGCGCCGAATAATTCCCTTAGTGTACGAACGTCAACCACACGAATTCTTGAATCCTTTCCTGGTATGCATTTGACTATTCTTCCCATTAGCCATTTCTGGGGTGGTAGGTTATCTTCATGGATGATAACTAAGGTGTCGTTGCTGATGTTTGGCCGATCTGAAAACCATTTTGAGCGTACTTGCAATTCGTTGATATACTCATGTGACCACCGCTTCCAAAATGTTTGTTTTATGCCTGTTATTTGTGCCCATTGGTGTAGATTGCTTATATTTGGAGAAACGTTTCGCTCTGCAAGAGCTTTCAGAGCCCCGCCAATGAGAAAGTGGCCTGGAGTTAAAGCTTCGTAGTCGTTCGGATCGGATGACAATGGAGCTATTGGCCGAGAGTTCATTACCGCTTCGATTTCTACCAAGGCTGTCGAGAGTTCTTCATAGGTAAGTCATGAGTTGAAAATGCTGCGATTTAGATGCCCCTTTGCTGATTTCACGGCCGCTTCCTAAATACCGCCGAACTGAGGTGATCTAGGAGGAATAAAATTGAAATTTACGAATTCGTTAGCACAATACGCCACAATGGTATCTTGATTTTCACGATTAAATAAAAATGCCTTCAATTCAGCAAGTTTATTACACGCGCCAACGAAATTTGTCGCGTTGTCGCAAAATATGTCTGATGGTAGGCCTCTCCTTCCGATCATTCGCTTCAATGATGCCAGGAACNATTCGCTTCTATGATGCCAGGAACGCGTCTGTAGATAGATTGGAAACGATTTCAATGTGTACTGCCTTTGACGCTAAACAAGCGAGAATTGCGATGTACGCCTTATAGGGCGTCGTGCCTCTAATTCGTAGGTACACATCAACTGGTCCGCAAAAATCAACACCGCAGCGGGCGAAAGGGCGTGATGGCGTCAATCGCTCAACTGGTAGGTTTCCCATCATTTGCTGCATCAATTTCGGCTTGTAGCGTACGCAATGTATGCACGATCTGACTACTCGCCTTAACGAAGGGACAGAGTACCAAATTGATTTGCCGAGTTCATCCACCGTACATCCTCTGGAAACTATGTCTGCAGGGTGGTTGTCTGTTGGCACGTACCTCCATTAGGCTTCTGCAGTTATTCTTGGATTTCCGAAACCCGGTTTCCAACGAACGTCGAAAGCGTTATTGAGTGCATCTTCAGCCAGTGCAGGACTACTTGTGAATCTGTCCAGAGAAAAACATTAAAAGATTTATTAGCAAAAATTGATTTGACCTTTGCAAAAAGCCGAGCTAAGAGTAGGGCGCCACAAAGTTCCAGCTATGGCAGCGACTGTTTCTTGATGGGGGCTACTCTGGACTTGGCGGTGAGCAAGCGAACGATAGTGCCTCCGGACTTGGTGACTGTGCGTGCGTATAGTGCACATCCATATGCTCGGATGGAGGCATCGCAGAAGCCATGTAGTTGAAAAGACTGGATATCTGTTGAAAGACAATACCTTTGCAATTTTAGTGATGACAAATCCGATACATTGTTGAGAAAACTTTTCCACGCGGAGTGAATATTCTGAGGTACTGATTCGTCCCAGTCCAATTTAACCAGCCACAATTCCTGCAGCAAGATTTGAGATGTGATAATAACGGGAGCCAATAAACCAAGAGGATCGAATAAAGATGACGCAATGGAAAGGATGGTCCGCCTGGTTGTGCGACTCGCGGATCCTATCCTTGGTTCGAAGGAAAGCAGAAGATGTGTACTTGATCCCAGCGCATCCCCAGTGCACTTGTAATAGATTCGTTGAGATTTTTCGTAGAATTATCCTCCCTCAGTCGATGATGGTTGGAATGCCATTTCGAGAGCTCAAATCTTCCTAAAGTCAGCAACTGTGTTACCTCCTGCTTTATCTGTAAAAGGTTGGCCAAGGTCTCTGCACCGCACAGCAAATCATCGACGTAAAACGAAGATTTGGCGATACTCGCTCCAACTGAAAACTGATCCTGCTGTTGTTTAGCCAAGTAAACCAGGCTTTGAATAGCTAAATATGGTGCAGAAGCCATTCCGTAGGTTACCGTATTGAGTGGGTACGTGCGAATTTCTTCATCTTGTGAGCTCCTCCACAAAATATACTGAAACTTTCTATCGCTTTCATGCATTAGTACTTGTCTGTACATTTTAACTATATCGGCGGTCAACGCAAATTTGTGTAGGCGGAAACGAAGAAGTAGAATAATTAACTCACTTTGAATTGTGGGGCCAACCATTTGAATGTCGTTGAGAGATTTTTGTGTGGTAGTGCGGCAAGAAGCATCAAAAACGACACGAAGTTTTGTTGTTGTACTTGAGGGCTTCAACACACAGTGGTGGGGGATATAATAATGCGGTTCGCTGAGGTTTGGATTCACATATTGCTCTCTCAACTGTGGCGATTTTGCTAAGCGGCGTTCTTGTGAGTTAAAACGTCTCAATGCTGTGGTATACGAATCACCTAGGCCAGAGGGATTATCTTTGAAGGGCAGCTTCACAATTATTCTGCCAGCTTTTGTACAAATTCTCACAAGTGGTTTGTTCACGAGTCCAAGGTTCTGCATTGATGGCAACTTCTGCAATTTTCCACAGCTTCTCCAGTTTGGCATCCAACGAGTCATTGGCTGTAAATAAAAACGAGCATTGAGATAACTTGTTGTTTGATTGGTAACGTCCCGATACAACCCATCCTAATAGAGTTTTTTTGCAAAATTGGTAAATTTGTTCCAAGTTTAATTTGGCCGACTGCCAAAAGGCTGAAGAAAGTCTCCGTACCCAACAATAAGTCAATTTTCTTTGCTACGAAAATTCGTCGTCAGCAAGGGCAATATTGTTTGGGATATTCCAAGATGAAACATCAATTTCTGGGTCTGGCTGATAGACAATGTGAGGAGTAATGCAAAGCGTTAGTGGAAGTTTAAATTCCTTAAACTGCGATTTGATGTTAGTGGAGGTTTTGTATTTTATATTCCTGGACGACTTACCGATGCCTTGGATTTCAATATTTTCTTTGATTTTAGGTGGTGATAGTTTTTGAGAAAATTCTTCAGTAATGAAGTTTACCTGAGAGCAGAGTCCAGTAGGGCTTTGCCTAATCTGTAACCACCCGACGAGTCGCGAACTAAAATCTTGGCGGTTGCTAGGATTATGTTGTCTGCTGACGATTTTTGCATGTGTGTATGCACTGCGGCATCGCGTGCTAATGATAGAGAGTTTGTTGCTTGTTGGGCTGGCGGAGACCCACGATGAAGTAAGCTGTGATGCTGTTTTGAGCAAACCTTGCATCTATGGGATGATGGGCACTGCGCCATTTGATGCCCTTTGGACAGGCAATTTATGCAGAGCCCCATTTTCTTTGCGTGCTCGAAGCGCTGGTTAATGTTGAAGGTTTTGAACCGATCGCAGCTAGCAACTTTGTGACCTGGGCTTGAACAAACAGAGCACGGCGTACTGGAGCAAGAAAATGAGTAACCTTTGGCCTGATTTCTTGCCTTATTTGGGGTGGCTTTGCTCGTTCCCTGAAAAACGGATGCATTGTCCATCGATTCCAAATATTGGCAATTCCTCTCCAACACCTTCGCACAGCCATCCCACGTCGGCAGCGTCTTAAAATCCAATGACTCCTTCCACTTCCTGTTTGTTTGTTCATCTGATTTCTGCAAAACTATATAAATTAGCATGGCTTGCGAGATTTGCCTATCACTACCCAAAGACAGAAGTGACCCGTAAANACGGATGCATTGTCCATCGATTCCAAATATAGGCAATTCCTCTCCAACACCTTCGCACAGCCATCCCACGTCGGCAGCGTCTTAAAATCCAATGACTCCTTCCACTTCCTGTTTGTTTGTTCATCTGATTTCTGCAAAACTATATAAATTAGCATGGCTTGCGAGATTTGCCTATCACTACCCAAAGACAGAAGTGACCCGTAAATTGCCGAAGTCTTGTCGATAAGATTAAATTAAAGTTTTGTTGTCGTACCTTGCCTTCAGCCTTTCCAATGCCTTGGGATAATTTTCGTTGGTCACCTGGAATGTATCTACTGTTTCTAAAGCCTGACCTTGAAGTGAATTTCGCAAATGATTGTATTTTTCGATATTAGAGAGACTATATTCTTTGTAAATTATTTGCTTAAATGATGTAATAAAATTCTGGTACTCCGAATACTTGCCATTAAACGTTGGCAACTTCAGTTGTGGTAGCTTTTTGGTATGTTGAACAACGCAGCTCGTTTCCGCAAGCGAAATGTTGTGATCCTCCACTAGCTGTGCTTGGATCGTTAGTTTTGTTGTGACGTATAAATCCTCAAGGTCAGCGCGTCCTCCGTAGTCAGAATCCAACCTTTCGATGTCAGTTTGGATGGACAGTACCTGTTTAAAATAGGATTCAAGAATGGCTTTTATATTCCGCAGCTGAAAGCGTTTTCCCACCTGGTCGTAAACTAGCATCCACTATGTTTTTGATACGCGAGATGTTTTTCTTTGTATTAGCACGTTGCTGCTTTAATTCGTCCAAGGGCATTTCCAAGGGCAATTAAATTATACAGTCGGCAATAATAAAAAACGCAAATGGCAAATTGCGCGGCTCGTATTTGAGGGTATTACTTACGTGCAGGTGAGCAAAGGTAACTGACGGGCGACAGTGGCAATGGCCAGCTAGCAACAAAAAGGTGGTCAAAAACGAGGAGCATACATACATACGTGTGTGCGCTTTTTACTGCTGTCCAAGCAACGGCGGCCGTGATTCAAATGGTAGGTACCGACGGTGACGACGATGGGAACATGGCAATGTCCGTGAGCGATGTATAGCGGAGCTGAAGCAATGTATAGCTGGACAGGAGCGATTTTATTACGAGACGACAGTGATTGGCAAGGTTCAAAGCGAAGACTATTTAGCAGCAGCAATGTCCAAAGCAGCGATGGGATCGAGCTTTGCAATAGCAACGACTTGGCAGCGGCGGTGTCTGAGTGAAGGGCAGATGCGAACGCTTTGGTGGTCAGCTGTTAGACTAAATTTATTTGACATATTCTTCTCTTTAAATCCGTTTTCAAATAATACATAAGTACCGATAATTGTCTAATACCTAACATCTAATTTTTCCTAATGCATACATAATTCATGTACTCTAGCACTCCATAAAGGTGGATGACACTAATATATACTTAACGCTATTTGTACTTGGTAAATATATACTTAACGCTATTTGTACTTGGTATAAAAAATGGGAATGCAGCATTGCTGTAGGCATGCTTATATATTAAGCTTTGTAATTACATACATATGTTAAACTAAAATAGCGAAAGCGTACAAACAACTATACATGTTATTGCAAAGCGAAACATNTGTGACGTATAAATCCTCAAGGTCAGCGCGTCCTCCGTAGTCAGAATCCAACCTTTCGATGTCAGTTTGGATGGACAGTACCTGTTTAAAATAGGATTCAAGAATGGCTTTTATATTCGGCAGCTGAAAGCGTTTTCCCACCTGGTCGTAAACTAGCATCCACTATGTTTTTGATACGCGAGATGTTTTTCTTTGTATTAGCACGTTGCTGCTTTAATTCGTCCAAGGACATTTTCAAGGGCAATTAAATTATACAGTCGGCAATAATAAAAACGCAAATGGCAAATTGTGCGGCTCGTATCTGAGGGTATTACTTACGTGCAGGTGAGCAAAGGTAACTGACGGGCGACAGTGGCAATGGCGAGCTATCAACAAAAAGGTGGTCAAAAACGNGCATTTCCAAGGGCAATTAAATTATACAGTCGGCAATAATAAAAAACGCAAATGGCAAATTGCGCGGCTCGTATTTGAGGGTATTACTTACGTGCAGGTGAGCAAAGGTAACTGACGGGCGACAGTGGCAATGGCCAGCTAGCAACAAAAAGGTGGTCAAAAACGAGGAGCATACATACATACGTGTGTGCGCTTTTTACTGCTGTCCAAGCAACGGCGGCCGTGATTCAAATGGTAGGTACCGACGGTGACGACGATGGGAAAATGGCAATGTCCGTGAGCGATGTATAGCGGAGCTGAAGCAATGTATAGCTGGACAGGAGCGATGTTATTACGAGACGACAGTGATGGCAAGGTGCAAAGCGAAGACTATTTAGCAGCAGCAATGTCCAAAGCAGCGATGGGATCGAGCTTTGCAATAGCAACGACTTGGCAGCGGCGGTGGCTGAGTTGCTTGGAGACAGCGATGNTAGCGGAGCTGAAGCAATGTATAGCTGGACAGGAGCGATTTTATTACGAGACGACAGTGATTGGCAAGGTTCAAAGCGAAGACTATTTAGCAGCAGCAATGTCCAAAGCAGCGATGGGATCGAGCTTTGCAATAGCAACGACTTGGCAGCGGCGGTGTCTGAGTGAAGGGCAGATGCGAACGTTTTGGTGGTCAGCTGTTAGACTAAATTTATTTGACATATTCTTCTCTTTAAATCCGTTTTCAAATAATACATAAGTACCGATAATTGTCTAATACCTAACATCTGATATTTCCTAATGCATACATAATTCATNGTTTTCAAATAATACATAAGTACCGATAATTGTCTAATACCTAACATCTAATTTTTCCTAATGCATACATAATTCATGTACTCTAGCACTCCATAAAGGTGGATGACACTAATATATACTTAACGCTATTTGTACTTGGTAAATATATACTTAACGCTATTTGTACTTGGTATAAAAAATGGGAATGCAGCATTGCTGTAGGCATGCTTATATATTAAGCTTTGTAATTACATACATATGTTAAACTAAAATAGCGAAAGCGTACAAACAACTATACATGTTATTGCAAAGCGAAACATAGCGGAAGCATATGTGTATGCATANCGTATGTATGTGTATGTAAATGCAAGTGAATATGGTTTAAAATGCAGCGGTTGCCAATCGGTGACCCAACAGCAAGTAAAGAAATTGTATTTTAATTAACTAACCATAATGCATTCGTTTCAATACATACTTACATGTGTTTTATGCACTTTGAGATTATGTAGTTTATCGTGCCATACATGAATAAAAGCCAAAATAGGGTTCTTTATTGGCGCTGTAACCGCCTAGGCGAATTTGTCCGAGTCCTATACAGCACGCCACTCATTTTGGAAATGCCAAGTGAAGCCACGTCCTTCCTCTTCCTCTGTTACCAGCATCGTGGCCCGCGTTGAATACTTTCAGAGCAGGAACGTTTCTGTCCATTCGAACGGCATGGCCAAGCCTGCCCGCTGAATTTTAATTCGCTGCATACAGCTCATCGTTATATCGTTTGCGGTATTCGCCGTCGCCAACGCGTAAAAGCCCGTAAATATTTCGCAGAAACTCTCAAGAGCCGCTTCATCAGTTGTTTTCATTGTCCTTGCCTCTGCGCCATACACCAGCACAGGCATGATGAGTGACTTATAGAGTGTGATTTTTGTACAACGAGAGAGGACTTTACTTCTCAATTGCCTACTCAGTCCAAAGTAGCACTTGTTGGCAAGAGTGATTTTCCGTTGCTTTTCAAGGCTGACATTATTATTGATGTTTATGCCGGTTCCCAAATAAACGAAGTTGCCTACTTTGTAAAACTTGTAACTGTCAATAGTGACGTGTTTGCCAAGACGCGTATGCTCTGACCGTTTGTGTGATGACAGCAGATACTTCGTTTTGTCCTCGTTCACCACCAGATCCATTCGCTTTGCTTCTCTATCTACCCCCGAGAAGGCAGAATAGACGTATCCCTTGTTTATACCGATAATATCGATGCAGCAATTATACGCTCTTGTTAAATATTGTCCCTGAGCGGTTCAGTTCTGCGGCTCTTATTATCCTCCCCAACAGCAGATTAATAAAATCACACGAAAGGGAGTTGTCTGAAACCTCGTTTGGTTCCCAATTCTGACAGACCTGATGCTATTGCTCATCGTCGTTTTACACAGCCGTATTAGTTTCGCGGGGAGTGCAATGGGGTATAGTCATTGCGCTGGGTATGCAGTTACAGTTGCATGGCTATACTAAATCTCTTGCGTCCTCGTTCGCACACTCTGGGCAACGTGAGCAACCCATGTGCGAGATGCGGTAACCAATCCGAGTGGAGCCTTGTGTCACGGCAGAAAGAGAGGGACCTTCGGTGGGGCCACTCTGACTTATTCGTTTTAAGGGCTCACTGAAGTCTGCAGCGTCTGTTCACCAGTAGGTGCGGCTGCAAGCGGGTGTCTGCTTGGAGCAAGCGGCTCGCTATATAAACGTGTATTTGGTTGCGAAACCACCCCCGTCCCAGCAATGGGTTTTGGGATCCGCCACGTAAAAACCACTTCCAGTGAAGAAGCAAGGCAAAGCCTCGGATGAGACCCCCCCTTATGATGAAGACCACGGCAAACGTTTAAAGGACTACGATTTGAGGGCATGCACCTGGAATGTCCGGACCCTTAATGGGGAAGGTGCCTCTGCCCGGCTGGTTGATGTCCTCGTAAGGACAAAAGCTGACATCACCGCCATCCAAGAAATGCGTTGGACGGGGCAAGGCAAACAATGTCTGGGGCCTTGCGACGCCTACTACAGCTGCCTTGTAAAGGAGCGCAAATTCGGAGTTGGATTTGTGGTGGGAGAGAGACTCCGTCGCCGAGTACTGTCGTTCACCCCGGTGGACGAGCGTCTAGCCACAATCCGCATCAAAGCGAGATTCTTCAACATCTCGCTCATCTGCGCCCATGCCCCGACGGAAGAGAAGGATGAGGCATCCAAGGATCTCTTCTATGAGCGCTTGGAGCGCACGTACGAGCGCTGCCCCCGTCATGATATCAAAATCGTGCTTGGCGACTTCAATGCCAGGGTGGGCAAAGAAGGGATCTTTGGAACCACCGTCGGAAAATTCAGCCTCCACGACGAAACGTCCGACAACGGATTGAGGCTGATCGACTTCGCCGGGGCCCGAAACATGGTAGTATGCAGTACTAGGTTCAAGCATAAAAAGATCCATCAAGCTACCTGGCTGTCTCCGGATCGAAAAACGAGAAACCAAATCGATCATGTTGTGATAGACGGAAGGCACGCTTCCAGTGTTTTAGACGTACGCACACTCCGAGGCCCAAACATCGACTCGGACCACTATCTTGTTGCAGCCAAGATACGCACCCGCCTCTGTGCAGCAAAAAAGGTGCGCCCAAATATGCAAGGAAAGCTTAACGTCGAAAAGCTGCAATCACAACAGACAGCCAGCGCTTTCGCTACTCGACTCTCACACCTGCTCTCAGAGAGCACTCTTCAACAAACCGACATATGCGAGCAGTGGAACCACATTTCCCGCTCATTAAGTACCGCCGCCGAAGAAGTAGTCGGATTTCAGCGAGCCCGAAAGAACAACTGGTACGATGAGGAGTGTCAGGAAGCTGCAGAGAAAAAAGATGCCGCCTACAGGGCCACGCTGTGATCGGGCGCAACGCGCGCTATGTGGGACCGCTATAGGGATCTGAAGAGGGAAGCGAGACGTATTTGCCGCAACAAGAAGAGAGAGGCAGAAATACGTGAGTGCGAAGAGCTTGAAATGCTGGCCGACAGGAGGAATGCCCGAAAATTTTACCAGAGAGTTAGGCGACTTACGGAAGGTTTAAAGACCGGGGCGCACTCCTGTAAGAACAATAATGGCGACCTAGTAACTGATGTCCAGAGCGTACTTAAATTATGGAGGGAACACTTTTCCGCCCTACTAAATGGTAGCAGCACGGAAAGTTGTGGAGAAGAAGAACCCGAGCCCGCAGTCGATGATGACGGAGTCGACGTTCCACCGCCTGACTATGACGAGGTACGTATAGCAATAACGCGGCTGAAAAACAACAAAGCCGCTGGAGCTGACAGCCTGCCAGCTGAGCTATTCAAGTACGGCGGCGAGGAGTTGATAAGGTGCATGCATCAACTCTTGTGCAGAATATGGTCAGATGAACGCATGCCCGACGACTGGAATTTAAGTGTGCTCTGCCCAATCCACAAGAAAGGTGACCCCGCCATTCGCGCCAACTACCGCGGGATCAGCCTTCTAAGCATAGGTTACAAGGTCTTATCGAGCGTATTGTGTGAAAGACTGAAGCCCACCGTCAATGAACTGATTGGGCCTTATCAGTGTGGCTTTAGACCTGGCAAATCCACCATAGACCAGGTATTCACAATACGCCAAATCTTGGAAAAGACCCGCGAGAAAAGGATCGACACTCACCACCTATTTGTCGACTTTAAAGCCGCTTTTGACAGCACTAAAAGGAGTTGCCTATATGCCGCTATGTCTGAATTTGGCATCCCCTCAAAACTCATACGGCTGTGTAAAATGACGTTGAGCAATACCACCAGCTCCGTGAGAATTGAAAAATACCTCTCCGATCCGTTCGCCACAAAGCGGGGTTTCAGACAGGGCGACTCCCTTTCATGTGACTGTGAAAGTATTCAACTCGGAACCCGCTGGTGGTAGCAGAGGAAGAAGGAGACCCCACTGCGATGGAAAGATCAGGTGGAGAAGGACTTGGCTTCACTTGGCGTTTCCGATTGGCGTCAGTTGGCACAGAGGAGAAACGACTGGCGTGCTTTGCTGAACTCGGCCAAAATCGCTTAGGCGGTTACAGCGCCAAAAAAGAAGAAGAGAAGAATAGTTTCGCGGTGATACCAAATTCAGACATCGCGGCATAAAGGCGAATTCCCTTCGTGCTGTCGAAAGCGACTTTGAAATCCGACATATAGATGGTGCGTGTTGATCCAATTCTCGCGGGTATTTTCCAAGATTTGGCGTATTGTGAATACCTAAACTATGGTGGATTCGCCAGGTCTAAGGCCACACTGATAAGGTCCAATCAGTTCGTTGATGGTGGACTTCAGTCTTTCACACAATACACTTGATGAGCCAACTTCTATGCTTAAAAGGCTGAACCCGCGGTAGTTGGCGCGTATAGGGGATCGCCTTTCTTCTGAATTGGGCAGCGCACACTTAAGTGCATGTCGTCGGGCATGCGCTCGCCTCACCATATTCTGCATACGAGCTGATGCATGCACCTTATCAGCTCTTCGCCGCCGTACTTGAATAGCTCGGCTGGCAGACCGTCATTTCCAGCAGCTTTGTTGTTTTTCAGCCGCGTAATCGCTATTCGTACTTCATCATAGTCAGGCGGTGGGACATCGACTCCATGGTCATCGACTGGGGGCTCGGGTTCGCCTTCTGCTCTACTTTCTTTACAGTGTTGGGCGCACATTTTTTGCTACAGAGGCGGGTGCGTATCTTGGCTGCAACAAGATAGTGCTCCGAGTCGATGTTTGCTCCGAGTCGATGTTTGCTCCGAGTCGATGTTTGTACGTAAGTCCAAAACTCTGGAAAAATGCCTTCCGTCTATCACAACATGATCGATTTGGTTTATCGTTTTTCGATCTGGAGACAGCCATGTAGCTTGGTGGATCTTCTTATACTGGAACCTAGTAATATATATTATCATGTTTCGGGTCCCGGGGAAGTCGATCAGTCTCAACCCGTTATCGGACGTTTCGTCGTGGAGGCTGAAGTTTCCGACAGTGGCGCCAAAAATCCCTTCCTTGGCCACCTTGGCAATGAAATCGCCAGGCACGATTTTTATATCGTGCCGGGGGCAGCGCTCATATGTACGCTCCAAGCGCTCATAGAAGAGATCCTTGAACGCCTCGTCCTTCTCTTCCGTCGGAGCATGGGCGCAGATGAGAAGAATCTCGATTTGATGCGGATTGTGGCTAGACGTTCGTCTACCGAGGTGAACGCCAGTACTCGGCGGCGGAGTCCCTCCCACCACAAATCCCACACTGAATTTGTGCTCCTTTACGTGGCAACTATAGTAGACGTCGCAAGGCTCCACGCTTACCTTGTCTTGCCCCATCCATTGCATTTCAAGGATGACGGTGATGCCAGTCTTAGTTTTCCCCAGGAGATCAACCAGCCGGGAAGAGGCACCTTCCCCATTAAGGGTCCGGATATTCCAGGTGCATACCCTCAAATCATAGTCCTTAATACATTTGCTGGGTCGTCATCAAAAAAGGGGGCCTCATCCGAGCCTACTTTTTGTTTTTCATTGGGCGGGGTTTTAACGTGGCGAGACCCAAACCCAGCGCACGCGAAGTTTTACGCCTTCTGATTGCTACTCAGAGGATACGTGGATATAAATATCCGGACTTTGTGAGCTGCGATTTGAACAGTACGCACAAGAATCACTTGTGGCTACTTCCAGGTGAACGGCAGTGAAAAGCTTTCCACTTCTGCGCGCGGAACCATCCACAGAGGGTTAATGTAGATAAATATGTAAATTGTTTGCATTTAAATTTTCAAATAAGCGTACGTCATATATTGATTTCACTTTGTTTGTTACATTGTGGTTCATTCGTTTGTTTGTTTGATTATAATTTTTGAGATTATAGCCCTTCAAAGAGAGCCGCACTAAGTTGCCGATAACATCTTATTTAATATTTACAAACTAAAGGCCTGCAAATGTTGAACTATAAAACATAGCGACATGTGTCACATCATGCAAGTGCCAGTTCATATTATGTCTCTCATATATGTTTCACAATAACATATGAAGATACTGGCGAATAATTGAAATCAAATCATGCATCAAATCTATGCATGTCAACACTAGCAACACATGCGACATAGTCAGCATTATTAATTACATTTTATATACGGGAAGAGATTTTGTAAATTTTTTAAGCACATAATAGGTAAATGCATTAAAGAATTGTCTAATTAAAAACCTGTATATATTTTCATCCAAGGCAGGATCAAGCAGTATTAAAAATATGCTACAGAAGCAAAACAGCGAACAACAGCTTAGCTAAGTAGCAACGACATGCTAAAATAGTATGTTTGAGATGTAATGACATGTCATAACACCTTGTTTGAGTTGACATGACGTAGCAATGCATGAAATCTTTGAAAAATACATTTTTACAGAAAATGTTGAATTGTTTTTTTTTACAAACCCAAAAACAAATGTACTGCCCCAAAAAACAAGTCGTTTTTTTCTATCGCATACCCCCCTCAGCCTCCACGACGAAACATCCGACAACGGATTGAGGCTGATCGAGTTCGCCGGGGCCCGAAACATGGTAGTATGCAGTACTAGGTTCAAGGTTGGCTGTCTCCGGATCGAAAAACGAGAAACCAAATCCATCATGTTGTGATAGACAAACATCGACTCGGAGCACTATCTTGTTGCAGCCAAGATACGCACCCGCCTCTG
>NW_016158271.1:67793-83428 GCF_001687245.7 Rhagoletis zephyria | reverse complement strand
ACTCACCACCTATTTGTCGACTTTAAAGCCGCTTTTGACCGCACTAAAAGGAGTTGCCTATATGCCGCTATGTCTGAATTTGGCATCCCCTCGAAACTAATACGGCTGTGTAAAATGACGTTGAGCAATACCACCAGCTCCGTGAGAATTGGAAAATACCTCTCCGAGCCGTTCGCCACAAAGCTGGGTTTCAGACAGGGCGACTCCCTTTCATGTGACTGTGAAAGTATTCAACTCGGAACCCGCTGGTGGTAGCAGAGGAAGAAGGAGACCCCACTGCGATGGAAAGATCAGGTGGAGAAGGACTTGGCTTCACTTGGCGTTTCCAATTGGCGTCAGTTGGCACAGAGGAGAAACGACTGGCGTGCTTTGCTGAACTCGGCCAAAATCGCTTAGGCGGTTACAGCGCCAAAAAAGAAGAAGAGAAGAATAGTTTCGCGGTGATACCAAATTCAGACCTCGCGGCATAAAGGGGAAACCCTTCGTGCTGTCGAAAGCGACTTCGAAATCGACAAATAGATGGTGCGTGTTGATCCAATTCTCGCGGGTCTTTTCCAAGATTTGGAGTATTGTGGATACCTAAACTATGGTGGATTCGCCAGGTCTAAAGCCACACTGATAAGGTCCAATCAGCTCGTTGATGCTTAAAAGGCTGAACCCGCGGTAGTTGGCGCGTATAGAGGATCGCCTTTCTTGTGGATTGGGCAGCGCCCACTTAAGTGCATGTCGTCGGGCATGCGCTCGTCTCACCATATTCTGCATACGAGCTGATGCATGCACCATATCAGCTCTTCGCCGCCGTACTTAAATAGCTCGGCTGGCAGACCGTCATTTCCAGCAGCTTTGTTGTTTTTCAATCGCGTAATCGCTATTTGTACTTCATCATAGTTAGGCGGTGGGACATCGATTCCATGGTCATCGACTGGGGGCTCGGGTTCGCCTTCTGCTCTACTTTCCTTACATTGTTGGGCAGACATTTTTTGCTGCAGAGGCGGGGGCGTATCTTGGCTGCAACAAGATAGTGCTCCGAGTCGATGTTTGCTCCGAGTCAATGTTTGTACGTAAGTCCAAAACACTGGAGAAATGCCTTCCATCTATCACAACATGATCGATTTGGTTTATCGTTTTTCGATCTGGAGACAGCCATGTAGCTTGGTGGATCTTCTTATGCTGGAACCTAGTAATACATATTATCATGTTTCGGGTCCCGGGGAAGTCGATAGGCCTCAACCCGTTATCGGACGTTTCGTCGTGGAGGCTGAAGTTTCCGACAGTGGCTCCAAAGATCCCTTCCTTGGCCACCTTGGCATTGAAATCGCCAGGCACGATTTTTATATCGTGCCGGGGGCAGCGCTTATATGTACGCTCCAAGCGCTCATAGAAGAGATCCTTGGACGCCTCTACCTTCTCTTCCGTCGGAGCATGGGCGCAGATGAGAAGAATCTCGATTTGATGCGGATTGTGGCTAGACGTTCGTCTACCGAGGTGAACGCCAGTACTCGGCGGCGGAGTCCCTCCCACCACAAATCCCACACTGAATTTGTGCTCCTTTACGTGGCAACTATAGTAGACGTCGCAAGGCTCCACGCTTACCTTGTCTTGCCCCGTCCATCGCATTTCATGGATGGCGGTGATGTCAGTCTTAGTTTTCCCCAGGAGATCAACCAGCCGGGAAGAGGCACCTTCCCCATTAAGGGTCCGGATATTCCAGGTGCATACCCTCAAATCATAGTCCTTAATACGTTTGCTGGGTCGTCATCAAAAAAAGGGGGTCTCATCCGAGCCTACTTTTTGTTTTTCATTGGGCGGGGTTTTAACGTGGCGGGACACAAACCCAGCGCACGCGAAGTTTTACGCCTTCTGATTGCTACTCAGAGGATACGTGGATATAAATATCCGGACTTTGTGAGCTGCGATTTGAACCGTACGCACAAGAATCACTTGTGGCTACTTCCAGGTGAATGGCAGTGAAAAGCTTTCCACTTCTGAGCACGGAACCATCCACAGAGGGCTAATGTAGATAAATGAATTGTTTGCATTTAAATTTTCAAATAAGCGTACGTCATATATTGATTTCACTTTGTTTGTTACATTGTGGTTCATTCGTTTGTTTGTTTGATTATAATTTTTGACATTATAGCCCTTAAAAGAGAGCCGCACTAAGTTGCCAATCACATCTTATTTAATATTTACAAACTAAAGGCCTGCAAATGTTGAACTATAAGACATAGCGACATGCGTCACATCATGCAAGTGCCAGTTCATATTATGTTTCTCATATGTGTTTCACAATAACATATGAAGATACTGGCGAATAATTGAAATCAAATCATGCATCAAATCTATGCATGTCAACACTAGCAACACATGCGACATAGTCAGCATTATTAATTACATTTTATATACGGGAAGAGATTTTGTAAATTTTTTAAGCACATAATAGGTAAATGCATTAAAGAATTGTCTAATTAAAAACCTGTATATATTTTCATCCAAGGCAGGATCAAGCAGTATTAAAAATATGCTACAGAAGCAAAACAGCGAACAACAGCTTAGCTAAGTAGCAACGACATGCTAAAACAGTATGTTTGAGATGGAATGACATGGCATAACACCTTGTTTGAGTTGACATGACGTAGCAATGCATGAAATCTTTGAAAAAGACATTTTTACAGAAAATGTTGATTTTTTTTTACAAACCCAAAAACAAATGTACTGTCCCAAAAAACAAGTCGTTTTTTTTCTATCGCATACCCCCCCTCCCCCCATTTAATTGGTTTTATCTTAAAAACTATCCAAATAAAATTTTATGCTATTCGGACCACGGCAACCCGTGCCGACTTGCCGTCGAAGTTATCAAATAATCTTTGTGCAGTTCGCGTGTTTTGTTAACTTTTTAATTTTACTTCTATATAACGCGGTATACTTTGTGTTTTTGGTTTTTTACTAGATAGTCAGGACTTCTTCCAAAGGACTATAAATTATAATATATTTCAAAAAGTTTACGTAAAATATGGATATATGGGTATCAATTAAAAGAAAAAATCAAAGCAAGATTAATTATAACCTTTGTTTTCAATTATCCTTTTGGAACATGTCAAAAATGCCCTTTAAAAATTGTATCCTTCAAGATTTATAACTTTGAAATATTTTTGAAGAATCTTGGTTTAATTTAAATCCTATAAATGTTTATAAGGATATTTAAGGATAAAAATTGCAAAGTATATTTCCTTTAATTAATTTTTTCAATTTCCTTGGGAGAAATCCTGTCGTCCTATTAAATATTTAAAGATTCAGATTTACTAGAAATGCGTTCAAATATGGGAAATATATCGAATCTTTCGCATTTCCAAAGTTTTCATGGACGATTAATTCAAGTTATTAACTAAAACTTCAACTAAAAGTCGGCACGGGTTATCGTTATCCTACGGCCATAAAACTTCATAGCACAAATACAGAGGATATGCATATCAAAATTTCCAAAGAAATTTTTGTCCATATATTTTTGGGACAGTCTCATCTCACATACATATTCAGCGCGTGGCGAAGGGTCGCAAATACGAGGCTGGTTAGTATGTATATATTTCCATTATTTCTATCTCTAAAGCCATGTAAGTTAATAGTAGAAATATATTTTTAAACAAGCTTTCTAAGTATGAACCAAGTCGGACCATAAATACGGGTTTTCCAAATATCTCGACTTCTGCGCCACCTATCGGCAAAGTGCAGTTATTACTTTTCATATAAGCACATATATGTTTTAAATATGAACCAAATCGGCCCATAAATACGGGTTTTCCAAATGCCCCGACTCCTGCGCCACCTAAAGAATCATTTCATCTTTCATATTGCATTTTCATCGGGTTGTAAGCTTAGCTCTTCGGAAGTTGGTGAAATATTGATTGCAAAGTTCCAGGACATACACACGTACAATAAAAGCTTGTAATAAATTTTGTTTACTTTTTCTTGCACATATATGACGTCGAAGACTACATTACCCCAGAGTGGTCGCGGTATCAGCATTTTTCAGGCGGGCAAAACAAATCGTAATACATATTTTTTTATAATGCATTTGCGGAGGTCATAAGTGTTTTAAAATTATAAAAATTTGAAAAATATTTATTTTTAGTTTATGTTTGAATCTTCCCCAATGAAATAATTTCAAATTAGATTGACTATCAATTGCAGACAAAAACTTTTTAAATATGGGCGGCGAAATGGTCCCGACCCGTCGCTCACACTTTACGCAAGGTCGCGACTACTGTAGGGTCAATCAGCAAGGTTCTATAAAAATTTTACTTTTTAATACACATTTAGAAAGAAATAAGTATATATAGTAATAATACCTATGTATATGTATGTATGTATGTAAATAATGTGTACTTAAACAGATATGCGGCATGAAACGAATATAAAGTATTTTTCCATTCCTTTTTAGTTACACAGCAAACGTTATAATTCACAAGTGTTCGAGATCATCAGTTCCAGATATTGAATATTGTGTTGCATTGTAAAGTTTTCCATTGTTAACGTATAACGTACTTCCATCAACATGACAAATACAAACGAAAACTCTAGCGAAAATGAAAAATTGAGTCACGTTGAATTTTTGGATCTAATACCGCATCTATCACTTCAGGACTTGCTTTCAACTGAGTACAAAGTGGATAATAAATGGAATCTATTAATACAATTAAGGGATGCAAGCAAAAAAATATATCAATGCGCTGTGTGCAATGTTGTACAGTCTGGTGTTAAAAATTTATTTGCGCATGTGGATGGGAAAAAACATAAACTTAAAATGAGCTCGATAAAACAACTCTATCAGGCGAAATACACATACGGAAAAAATGTTAATGAACTTTTGTTCGGCTCAAAAACTAAAAGTCCTCCAACGAAATCTCAGCAGAGTGTGAATACTAAATCGTATCAAAATACATCTAACAATGAAAATTTTGTCAAAAATGCATTTTTTAACTTACCCGATAAAGCAAAATCGACTCTACCAAAACTGGACGAAGGCATAAAAGATAACGCGGTAGAAATATTCGATGACATAAATATACAGACGTCGGAATACCAAGCGGAAGAGACATTAGCTAAAAGGCAATTTAGCAAATCGCTGCAGAATGTTTTAGATGATCCAGTACCAATAGAGTCCAAAGAAACGCAAGATAAATCAGAAAAATGTGATGTTTCGTCAACAGTTATGGTGATTAACGATTATAAAGAAGATTGCTATTTTGTCGAAGAAGACAAATGTAATTATAGAGTAGAAAGTTTAGATAATATCGAGCCAGCAGCAAAAAAAGCTAAAATGGTGGTAAATCCCGCAGCACTGAGCAAAAAAAAAGGGGATGCAATTATAGAAGCATTAGGCCATGATGATAAAAAACCTAAATATCAATCAAATATCACAATAATACCTACAAAAATTAAACGTAGCGAAAGTTTATTTAATGAATCAGAACATGGCAGTCAACAATTATTTACAACGAAAAGGTTTACCTGTAATCCACTTGATGATGCCGTGCATGGCTTGGTAGGCGTAGAATATGTTGTGAAAATTTTAAAGGGATCTAATGGTAACCAGCCCAAGTACGAATGTGGACTGTGTGAAGTACTAAGTGATGATATGGGCATGCAAAATCATTTAATTGGTTACAATCACCGCCTTAAGTTTTGTGAAAAACACTTCCCAACAGCAATTCGTCAATATCGGCAATATATACGCAATGTCAAACCTAATGAAGTCTTCAAAGTTATGACACCTATATTAAAAAGGTTAGCGATTGCTATTGAACAACATCATGGTCGTGATTTACCATATGAATGCATTGAAAATGAATTCAACATGAACCGTCATGAGATACTATCTAAAGTGTTTTCATGCCGTCATGCATCTGAACAGTACGGACCAACTTTTACGCATATAATTGATTCAAAAGAGGTCGATAAGTTAATCGAAGAGATTGATAAATACCAGCCTATCGCTATATCACCTAAAACTATAGCATTTGATTTAGGCGCAAGGCCAACTCCAAGTAAAACTCAATACACTATCAACAGAAAACAACAATCTTATTCAACTAATACTAATAGATTGGAGGCACAATCGTTCAATTCCTCGTTGCATCATTACAATACGGAAATTCTTCCTCTAGACAATGAAACTCATAAACTAATGGTAGAAAAATTTCTGAAAAATAATTGTAAACAAGGGCATCGTTCATCGAAGCCAGCTAACGAACTGCGGCCCACTCAAACTCTCTCACGGTCTATTTCACCAATTGGTAAATTGAATTCAAAGCGTAAATCGCTTTCTCCATTGCGTAAGAATGATGTATGGCAGGCATATCGTCACTTAGTTGATCAGAAAATTAGGGACTTAAATGAAGTTTTTCAAATCTATCGAACTGATCCCGAAACACATCCCGCTTATGATCGAGAATGGCAGATGTTTTGGAAGCGACGTAAGAACGAATTAATCGAAGCAGGACTAGATCATCGCGCATATAATTATCAACCAGAATGGGTAAGGTTTTTTAACATTCGAATCGAAGAGTTGTATAATCAATCTGTGGAAAATATAAAAATTGATGCTCGAGAAAGACTATATTTGCCAATGAGTAATGAAAGTACGTTACATGAGAAATATCATGTCCATGTTAACTATAGTGAAAAAGAAAAAACTACATTAAGTGCTAAGTCTTTGAATGAAAAATGGCCGAGACCAGACTTAAAAGATACTTCTAATGAGTATTTTAAAAAACCGCAAGTAGTTTCTGTGCTGCGATTACTAACAGCTTTAGAAGACTATTTGGGTAGTTTAGGTCCAAAAATTGTAGATCTCTTATCTAAAGCACTTCAAGTAGAGAAGAATAATCCGTGTGGATTGGATATTATAATACTGACCGAAGAAAATTGTAGTTTATTAGAAACTGCTATGGAGAAGTTTAAAGGACTAATTATTGCTAATATTTTTGAGGACGTTAAACATCAGGCTTTAAGGAAAGCTATTGACGAAGTAGAGTGTTTACTGTCCCAAACTAAAAGAATTAAAAGACTTCAATCCACTTCGAATTGCGCAGAAACGCCGAAACAAAAAAGTGACTTATCAAAGGAAAATCAGTTGTTAACTAATATACTAGCACAAGTAGACAAAAAAGAGTTAGCACTGAAATTGGCTGGGTTGCTTGCAGCTCAGGGAAAAACAGACATCGATCCTGTACAGCTTCAAAAAATTATATCAGTTTACATGCTTATTGAACAAAAAAAACAAGAAACTTTAACTACATCAGAAGGTAAATCAACCGATTTGCGGAGCCAAAGTAATCTGCGTGATCATCCGCTAGAAAATAATAAACAATTTCCTGAGCCACAATTTTCGTCATATGGAAACCCGCGTACTGACCGTAATTTTAGTGGAAACCTTAGCAATGCAACATTTTATAGCAACGAAAGTTCAAATAGGAACAGAAATCCGGCGTTTTCAAATAATTACCAACATAGAGATAGCAGTTTAAATTTCGGATATCAACAATCAATTGCGCGACCACAAGAGGAGCGAATGAATAATTTGTTTGATTGGAGCACATCTACTTTCCATTCCTCTCAAGGACAAACTATGAGAAACATCGAATGGAGTGGAAATAACTGGAATTGGAGAAAATGCTAGAGCAGTTAAAATGCTTTTCTGTAAATTAATAGTTCTGTTAAAATCCAAGACTTCTACATACTTATAATATGTAGTCTGTTTTTCATAGTAACAATCGTGGTTAAATTACCCATACTTTATGGCTAAAATGTTGTACCAAAATTCATTAAAAAGAAAGTAAAATATAATTGAAATGTTTTTTTTTTTAAAGAAAACAATATAAAAAAATAGCTACATATATATATATATATATATATATATATATGTATATGTATACTTATTTATGTAATTTAGTTCAGTCAAATGAAAAACAATTCTTATTAGTTGAAGTGATTATATAGTAAATTGCGGATTGTTTCGATAGGAAGCGACAGGTCCAGCTCGGAAATTTGATTTATTTCCGTTTATNATTTAGTTCAGTCAAATGAAAAACAATTCTTATTAGTTGAAGTGATTATATAGTAAATTGCGGATTGTTCCGATAGGAAGCGACAGGTCCAGCTCGGAAATTTGATTTATTTCCGTTTATGTTCTTGATAAGGGCCCATTTTTAACATACTTAGATTTCGAAAATCTTACATAGAACAGTTGAGCTCGTCGCATGCTGCGTAAAGGAACATTAAAATACAGTCTTCCAATTGACTGCCCTTCCGTTTTATGCTGTATTTCCACTAGNTGTACAGTCTTCCAATTGACTGCCCTTCCGTTTTATGCTGTATTTCCACTAGTCATTAAAATGACACAAATTAGAGACATTTAAAAAATGCCATGTGGAAATGAATTAAATGACTATTTTTGATGTGTTGTTGTTGTTGTTGTTGTAGCACCATACAAATTCCCCAAAGTCTTTGGGGAGTGTTGCTGGAGTGACAGTCCTTGGCCAGATATAAATCTGGGTCGTCCCGGTTACGTAGACCCGACTGTCGTGGGAACGATTGATGTGTATACATCTTTGGTTTCGGTAGGGGTAAAATTTGCGAAGCTGTAACGCATAGCCCAGCAGAAAATTTCGAATGTGTATTGCAGCAGAAAATTGTTAATTTCATTAGAAGCGCCCTGTGTTTACTTGCTATTGCTAATGGTTGCATACATTTAGGCTTATGAAGAGTAGAGGAAATGCGGTACAATTTACTATTACCTCCGATTATGCTAACTCCGCGCATGCATGCGGCTGAGTACCTATTTGTATACATACTTGGCGGAGTGCAATAAGGCCCTCGGAAATAACGCCCATGGGCTTTATTTCCAAAAAAAAAGAAATAAAGCCCGCGGACGTTATTGCCTTTTGCGGCGGGCATTATTTCCCTGTCGATATGGCAATAACGCCCGAGGGCTTCATTTCCTAAAAAATGAAATAAATCTTAAAAAATGAAATAAATCTTTATTGTGGCTCTTGTTTCCATTTTAGAATATGTACATCCAAAACTCCCTGTTCTAAATAAAAACTATCTAATATAATAACATTGAACTAAATATTTGTTTTTCTTTATTAAACGAAGAAATTGAAATTAACAAATTTATTTAATTACACAGGCCTACAAAATTTAAAAAAAGTTCAGACCCTGGGACTAGCTTACACTTTTCTAAAGGTTTTCGTTGCGCTAAATCCAAAATCACTTCTGCTCTATTGGCTTAGGTTTTCGCGATATTTGAGCCTAAACATACGGACAACCCGATTTTTTGCTATATTCTTCATGTATTTTCATCAAGAATAGTTCGTTTTTTTTTCAAAATTGAATAAATCTTTTGAAAGCAAAATATTTCCCCTTGATAATGCTGTTTAACTCAACGAGATATCTTGTTTTAAACCTGTGATATTGTGCATTGAAATTTATAAGTTTTGCGACATTACTTTGCACAAATGCTTGAAAGATACAACACGAAAAGAAGCAGATTTGTGGTATACGTTTAGGCGTCTTGATTTACGTAATGAATGTATGTGTATATGTGCGCGTACATAGCGAAAACTTATTTCATTTAAGAATTTAACGAAGAAATTAATACATGAGAAATTCTCTAGGAATTTCATTTGATATTATACATATAATATACATGATATATGCCATGATATATAATATACTTAATAATATACACATACATTCAATATGTAAATAATGCCGCCTAAACGTATACAACAAATCTGTTTCTTTTCGAGTTGTATCTTTCAAGCATTTGTACAAAGAAGTAATGTCGCAAAACTCATAAGCTTCAATGGACATTATCTCAGGTTTAAAATAAGATATCTGGTTGAGTTAAACAGCATTATCAAGGGGAAATATTTTACTTTCAAATGATTTATTAAATTTTCTAAAAAAAAACGAACTATTCTTGAAGAAAATACATGGCGAATATAGCAAAAAGTCGGGGTTTTTGCAACATCATCGTACATTCATATAGAGCATTTAAATAATGTAAGTATATAAACAAATAAATTTTCCGGCGTAATGGCAAGGGGGGAGAAGGGAGCCTGTTGGCGCTCAACCGCGGCGGTCCGCGTTGGCAACATCACGCGACGCGATGCGGCGCGGTGTGCGTGCCGCGACCGTCCCCGTTTGCCCGCCAACACTAAAAAACCTAAGACGCTGAGAAAAAATATGTGCATCGGATTGAACGCTAAAAACAGTAACAATTCACCTTTTTTCCAATAATTTGCTTATCAGTTATTGGCAAAAATACCGTTCGATTTTATGCGTATACTGCAGAAGAGAATTTAACGCAGAACTACACTGTATGCAAAAATAGAGAGCAATTCGTTTAAAATACTTTCCATTTTATGCAAATGTATGCCTGTGTACATAATTGGAATGTTTCAGTAAAACAAAACCAGAGAAAATACTTCTCACGGGTTTTATTTCGTTTTTTATGAATAAATCAAGCGGGCGTTATTTCCTTTTCTTTGGGAAATAAAGCCCGTGGCCATTATTGCTCTTTCGCAAAGGAAATAAATCCCGCGGGCCTTATTGCCTTTTATTGGTGGGCGTTATTTCCATTCCGAAGGAAATAAAGCCAATGGGCGTTCTTTCCGCGGGCCTTATTGCACTCCTCCTACATACTTTAGTTTGTGGTACATAGATATGTATGAACTCATTTAAATTAAAAAAAATACTGAAATCACTTTAACTGGGACCGTTGATAACTGATGAACACACATGAATATATATATGTATATCTGTGTTCGTATGGAAAGGCTGGCTTTAATATAATGCGGCATTCGCAGCACACGATTTCGAATGGCTCACTGGCGCCGAGCCGTTGAAAAACTTTTGGCAAATAAACGTGCATAAATAGTTCCGACACTACCAAGTCAATATTCTGATAAAGTCTCATCAAAAATTTGTTTGAAGTTTAAAGAATGAAGGGAACGCCGCATTATACTAAAGCCAGCTTGCCGACATAAGCTACTGTTCTATACGAACACATATATATACATATGTATGGATGATATAATAGCTCTGATCTAATACTTTTCGTGTAAAATCCCGTAAAAATGTCAAATAGCAAAATCATTTTCTGAAGTGAGAGTAAAAAGTGAGTAACAGCAAAAAGTACGGGAACAAAAAAGCATCGGGTAAAGTCTTGAAACTTCATTCTCTTCACAACTCTCAAAAAATCGCTCATTTACGTGATTTTGGAGTACGGGATCGTTTTTCCTTTAACTTCCTGCAAGTTCGTGTAAAAAGCTGTAAGTTCATTGAGTACTGGATCAGAGCTAATACAAGATTGCACAAAGAGAAGAAGACGAGAGTAAGAGGAAATGGCCGAACAAAGGAATTTAGCTCCCCATTTTGCAAAGCAAAGATGGTATGCTATATGTATTTATTCATGACTTTGACGTAAAAATAGCGACAGATGAAGCATAACCGCAGATCATATTCCTAAAAGAAAAACTAAATTTAAGAATATATACAAATAAAAATGCTCAAACTACAAGCTCAAAAACGGTAATTGATGCGGTGTTTTCAAGATATTTTAACGCCCTTGATTCACAAGTATATACAAGAATCATATTTTATCAATCATACCGATATTTTCATGTGTTAAAAGAATTAAAAATGAAAATTAGTAGTTCACTTGCAAAGTGCGCTATGTAAATTTTTTTCGATTTTTAGGTTTTGGTGGTTAACGTCCCAATATTTAAAGTGCAAAATCCTTATATTTTCTAAAAAAAAAATAACATCAAATGTTAGCTACTCTAGCAAAAGTCGCTATAATACTTAGGGCCGTTTTCACCATCTCTGGTTAACACTAATCCCCAGTTAAACATTGTTACCGACGTTACCGACCCAATGTTATATGAATGGAGTCACTAGAAATGGTGAAAATCGCCCTTACTGTATGTATATATACACTTTCAAAAGTCACTATAATATTTATTGTACGTATTTATACAAATTCAAAAGTCTCCATCTTCTGATGAACTTAGAAAACTGCAAGAAAACGTGGTAGTTTCGGTGCCTAGTGGAAGACGTCTTAAAAAAGAAGCAGAACATCCTTCATGGAAGAGAGAATGCGAAAAGCTTAAAAAAGCTGGCTATGTAAAACTTACTGTTTCAAAACTCGCTATATTTAATTTCTATATATAAAATTTGCAAAACTACCACACTGCGATTTTGATTTTTAATGTTATTAGGCTCTTATTTATCCAAATTTTCAGATAATAAAAATAAATATACAATTTAGATGTTATTTGTTGTTGTAGACGGTTTTTTTTTAAATTTATGGCTTACTATTATAAAATCACATAACGCTGTTTGCAAGTGGACTACTCAAATGAATAAAAAAAATTTAAATCAGCAAAATGAATAAAATTATTTATATGTATGTAACTGATTCGCCTAATAGGTTTACATATAAAAATATTATCCTCATTTTCGAGCTTAACTCCCTAATCTGTAATGCGAAAAAGAGATTGGTCATACAAAATTATAATTATAAAATAATCTCAGACTAAATCGATAACTTTTTGGTGTCCAACCCAGTTTTATGTATGTAACAGTAAACAAAAATTGATGCTAGCAAGGAAAAGAGGTTTGTAAAGGTAGTTTTAATAAAATATTAAGTTAAAATATATTTAAATATCATAATATTTGTAGCAGAAAAAAGTGACCACGGTGGCACAGAGAAGAAGCTTAACTTTTCCTCGAGTTGTGAGAATAACAAGCACAACCAATTTGACAGCTAACGAGCTTTGATTGAGAATATTTTTATATGTAAACGTACTTTTACGCTTTGCCGTTCGCATATGTTTACACATCAAATTTCATGAGTACCTAGCATGATAAAAATATAGTAAGGTAGAACCGCTGAGAGGCACCTTTGAAATTATTGAAGTTTCCAAGCAATTTAATTTTTAAATTTACTCACAAACTCACACACACATTTTCATTTTCAATCTCAACAACAACAATTTCGAACAATTTAAATTTTTCATTGTCAGTTTTATATAATTTTAAAATGCTGGCAAACTTAAAAAAAAATCATGGCTGACAAATAGAGGGAACGGTTCTACCTTGCTGTGTTTTTCTCATAATACCTAGTACTCACGCCTTTTTTAACGTAATGACAAACATATTTTTTAATGTTCAAGTTTTTCGTTAAAATGTTTGCCATTTAATACCTAGTGGAAACCCAGCATAAGACGGAAGGGCAGATCGGCAGATAATTTTTGTATGTAATGATTTTAGATGCAGAAGCTGGCAAAGCGCCTCTTTTGAGGGTATAGGGCCCCTAATGCCTGGGATATAATGGAAGTAACGGAACGGAATGAACTGTCAATTATCTATTGTATGAATTTTGTATTGGGTAATGAATGCAAAAAGTTTTTTGAAATCTCTCTAAGCGGCTTATATGACAGGACTGATACGGTCTTCAAATAAATGAGGCATATTCTAGCCCATATCTTACTAAGGTGATGTATGGGTCGTTTATGGGTAGCAACACAACCACGGTTCGGTTGCCAGCTGGCAATTTGAAAATTTGAATTACGAATTGCAAATATCGATATCGATACAATTACAAGCTGTGCTAGTAAAGTGAAATTATTAAAACACGGAATTTTATATAAAAGTCTGCAATAATACTAAGTGCAGCAAAATTATTTATTTAAGAGGGTGAGAAGTGCATGAATGCGGCCTTAATCAGGCGACATTTAAAGGATAATTCCGATCCTGTAGAGGAGAGGTGGGCAGCCTCGGCAGAGCAATTTTGTAGTGCAATTGATGTCACTGTGTGCGTGCGAACAAGTCGTGCAGTTGAATGAAGCTTTCGCTGCTTTCTCAAGCAGAGCGTGCATGTATAAGCGAATATGACGCGCAGTCGCCCGCCGGGCAGACGCTGCTCAGCTGTGCTCTAGAGCTGCCGCCTGAACTGTAAGTAAAAGGAAATGCTTTCAAGGTTTTTATTCTATTATCTTTTTGTGCTCAGATTCAAAGCATATTCTAGACTTCCAAAAGCTGTAGTTTATGTGTAGTTCAACTTAGTAGCTCCGCTCCTAAAAACTTGCGCACCTATTCGATTTTTCGCAGAAGGAAGTCCCACAGTAATGACTTAAATGTGGGAAATTTGCTATGTCGGTAGTTTTAAAAGAAGTGATTCAGTTGATAAAACAAAGAATTTGTAATTAAGTAGTGCTCGCTTTTGTTTCACCAAAAGCGCGTACATCACGAGAACTAAAATTTCAAATTGTTTTGTTGCTATTTTCACGATATTCTGTAAAAGTAAAACACATTAATAACAAATCGGAGGAGGAGCTCGGCTAAACGTATGTAAGTATGTGTAAGCGCCAATTTTGTAAATTTTTATTACAAAGATGTAAGTCGATGTGGAGAAGATATTAGTGGTGTTTTTTTGAACAGGTAAATTTTCCTTTTGCATATTACGTATATCTACTGTTCATAACACACATATGTATGAACTCACTTGTTGCAACTGGTTTTGATATTCGTAGATGGTTGTAGGCATAGGTTTAGTAGTCTATTTTGATAAAAAAGCAAGGCGAAAATTTAAAAAAATACTGAAATCATTTTAACTGGGACCGTTGATAACTGATGAACATACATGAATATATGTATGCATAATATGNACGCATATGTATGAACTCACTTGTTGCAACTGGTTTTGATATTCGTAGATGGTTGTAGGCATAGGTTTAGTAGTCTATTTTGATAAAAAAGCAAGGCGAAAATTTAAAAAAATACTGAAATCATTTTAACTGGGACCGTTGATAACTGATGAACATACATGAATATATGTATGCATAATATGCATATGTATGGATAATATAATAGCTCTGATCCAACACTTTTCGGGTAAAATCCTGGAAAAAGGTCAAATAGCGAAAACACTCTCTGAAGTGAGAGTAAAAAGTGAGTAACAAAAAAAAAAAGCATCGGGTAAAATCTTGCAACTTCAATCTCTACACAACTCTCCAAAAATGGCTCTCATTTACATTAACCACAGATTATATTCCGAAAAGAAAAAATAAATTTAGGAATATATACAAATAGAAATGCTTAAACTATAGCTCAAAAACAGTAACTGATGCGGTGTTTTCAAGATATTTTAACGTCCTTGAGTCACAAGTATATACAAGTATCATATTTTATCAATCGTACCGATAATTTCATGTATTAACAAGTAAGAAAGTCTAAGTTCGGGCGGAGCCGAACATTAAATACCCGGCGCAAGTATTAAATATATGATTTTCACCTTTCCGAAACCTACCGCTAGATGGTAAGCGGGGGTGTATCAATTTTGAGTAAATTAGCGTCCTTAAAGTTCGAAATATTGCAGTTTCAAGCATTTTTGAAATTTACCGTTATATGAAAAGCGGCCGTAATTTTAGTTCGATTTCAATAATTTTTAAAGTTTTGCTTTTATGTGGCAAGCACAATAACCATACCGAGTTTGGTACAAATTGCTAGAACGGTTAGCGAGATACATATATGTGATCACAAGTGGGCGGTGCCACGCCCATTTT
>NW_016158271.1:47841-64615 GCF_001687245.7 Rhagoletis zephyria | reverse complement strand
AAAATTATTGTAAATATCAATTTTGAGTGAATTATCTTCAGTAGTTACTAAAATATCGCAGTTTTCGTATTTCTGGAAATTACCGTTATATGGGAAGTGGGCGTGGTTACAGTCCGATGTCGCCCATTTTCAATACCAACCTGCCTTGGATTAACAGAAGCCTACATAGCACATTTCGTTGAGATATCTCTATTTTTGCTCGAGTTATCGTGTACACGGATGGACGGACAGACGGACGGACAGACAGATATGGCTTAATCGATTTCTCTATTCATTCTGAGCATTTATGTTTACATTTGTCTATATCTATCTCGATTCGTTTTGGCTGTTACAAACAACCATTATGTGAACAAAATTAATATACCCTTGTGCACAAGTGCGCTCGGGTATAAAAAGGATAATCCCTTCGCCGGGCCGATCCCGCAAATCCCCGTATAAAGACCATCTGAAGACCTGTAACTTCGCCTCTGGTGTGAGCAAGCTTTGGTAAACCGTGAGGTCATTGTCAATCCGACGAAGCATGACGACAGAGTAGAAATATCTTTTGGCGACCACGCTTCGTTGGACCCGGAGCGATGCGCGAGCTATTTTAGCCGACAGTTCATACAGCAGCCTCCGGCGGACAAAGCCAAACGTAGAGTGACCAGAAGGCTGCACAAACTGCCAACACCAAGTGCTCTTTTTTTTTCAGCAGCGACGAGGAAAGGATAGCCATCGGGAAGGCTAAAGTCTCCAAAGGCATTGAACCCGACGGAATTTGCATGCTGATGGGTCCTGCGGGAGTGGACTATCTAACCAAGGTCTTCAACCTGTCTATGGCCCATTCCCACGACAGCCGGTTCTACGTACCGGAATGACTCGTGTTTTACCCGACCAAGGGCTGTTGTTTCGGCGATAAAACCCCGTTTAGGTCGGCGAAGTATCTCAGAAATTGTTCGTCCATAGGGGTACATTCGCTACGCTTTCTCCTACTCAGGGCTGGCATCGAGTCAAACCCAGGGCCAGAAACCTACACCTGCTGTGTATGCCAGAGACGACTACACTACAACTCCACCTCTGTCAAGTGCAATGCTTGCGAGGGGTGGAATTACCTCAGAGTCTGCTCAGGACTACGGACACATCGGCAGTGGACCACGTCTTTTGTGGCCCCCTGTTGCTCTAACAGACCAGCCTCCACGGCTAACCCCAGTCCACCTGAGCAGGCCCACACAAACACCACAGCACAACAACATAACACAATAGACCACACCACAACGGCTACAGACCACAGAACACACACAACCACACCACTACCCACACGCCGCCGCCAACAACTCCTGGTTCCTCCTACAATCTGCACGGTATGTCAGACCAGTATATTCCGTAATGTGACATCAGTCAAGTGCGACACCTGCCTTGGCTGGTGCCACTTTAGGGCATGCTCAGGTCTGCGCACCACGCGAGATTGGACGAGGAACTTCGAGGGCCCGTGTTGCGCTGCTCGGTCGCAGACCTCAAGTGCGACGCCTCCCGCCACCACCACAGGGCGGCAACCACCTCAGCAGCGCACACAGCCCACTGCGACACGACCACACACATCCCTCACACCCCGCATCACCACACGTCTCCCTAACCACATGAAGCTTCTTCAATTTAACTGTACCGGGCCTCAGAGCAAGATCGAGGAGATAACCGTCTTCATGGAAAGGCATGGCATATTGATAGCTGCGGTCCAAGAGACGCAGTTGCACAGCAATTCAACACTGTTGAATTGTGCCGGGTACAACGCGCACCGTCGAGATCGCGAGCGGGATAATGGTGGAGGCTTAGCGTTCATTACGCACCACACCGTGCAGTATCGTCTTATCGAAGCAGACATCGACCGCAGGGATACCACCCTAGAATGTCAAGGCATTGCTTTCCGGTCAGGCGATGTTGAGCTCGAAATTTTTAATGTTTATGTTAGGGGGTATGTCACCTGCTTCCCGGTAGGATATCACCCTGACCTAGGTGCACTCCTCAGAGGTGAAAACCACGATCTTTGGCACTCAAGCCTGTCAAACGATTGTAGGGAAACTGACTTGGCTGAGCAGATAGACGATTCGACATTCTGCATGATGAACGACGACGCACCCACCAGGATTATGGGCAGCTCGCCAGACATAACAATAGTCATCGCTGGTCTGATAAACAGCATATCATGGCGACCTATGCTGACTTTGGCATCAGACCACCTGGTCATAGTCATCTCGATCGATAAACCAACCGACTTTGCTTCCGCGGGGCACCGAACATATATCAACTTTTCAAAATCTGATTGGAAAGGCTTCGCGGAATTTACTGAAAACACCTTCGCTGCCCTCCCCACACCAACCGACGTCCACCTTGGTGAACGTAAGTTCCGCAGGGCTGTCACCGCTGCTGCAGCCCGCTTCGTACCGGCAGGATGCATCACCGACCCACGCCCAAATTTCCCTACTGAAGCGGAGATCCCCGTATCAGGGATCTCAACGCGGAGATTCGGCAACTAGTAAACGTACATAAGCTGAAGAAGTGGGAAGAGCATCTGAAGACCTGCAACTTCACCTCTGCTGTGAGTAAGCTTGGTCAACCGTGAGGTCACTGTCCAATCCGACAAAGCACGACGATAGAGTCGAAATTTCTTTCGGAGACCATGCTTCGTCGGACCCGGAGCGATGCGCGAGCTATTTTAGCCGGCAGTTCATACTGTATCTTCCGGTGGACAACGCCAAGCGTCGAGTGACCAGAAGGCTGCACAAACTGCCAACAACTTGTGCCCCCCTTGCTTTCACTTGCGGTGAAGTTCAGGTGGCCATCGGGAAGGCGAAAGCCTCCAAAGCCATGGCTCCCGACGGAATATGCATGCTGATGCTGAAAAATTTGGGTCCTGCGGGGGTAGCGTACCTAACGCAGGTCCTCAATTTGTCCATGGCCACTCTCATCATCGCAGACATCTGGAAGGTGGGGAGAGTGGTCCCACTGCTCAAACTGGCGAAACCTGCCAACAAAGGAGATTCTTATTGTCCGATAACACTCCTTTCCCCGGTAGCGAAGACACTCGAGGCCTTGCTACTCCCGTATTTCACAAACCACTTGACCCCAGCGAAGCATCAGCATGGTTTCCGTAAAGTGCACAGTACAACAACAGCACTTAACGCCATAAACACTCAGATAACTCGTGGCCTTAACCGTAAACGTCCCTGTGAGAGAACGATTCTAGTAGCGTTGGACCTGTCAAAGGCTTTTGACACTGTCAGCCATTCCACGCTACTAGAAGATATAGAGGCTTCCTCTCTCCCACAGAGGCTCAAACGGTGGTCGGCAAATTGTCTAAGTGGTCGACACTCGTTGGTAATGTTTAGAGACAAATCGAGCAAACTTAGCAAAATAAACCAGGGGTTCCACAGCCTGGTGTCCTTTCCCCACTACTGTTTAATTTTTACATTTCAAAGCTCCCTTAACCACCAGAGGGAGTCTCGATTGTTCTTACGCCGACGATTGCTCTATCATGGCGACTGGGAATGGAATTGATGATCTGTGTTCGAAAGTAAACGGATATCTCTCTGAACTTTCTCGCTTCTTCACTGCAAAGTGTCTAGCGCTCTCCCCTACGAAATCCTCTGCGACCCTGTTCACAACCTGGACGAAGGAGGTCAGGCTACCGCTGGGAATTCACGTCGANCCCTTTTCACAACCTGGACGAAGGAGGTCAGGCTACCGCTAGGAATTCACGTCGATGACACACCAATTCCGACGGTGGATTATCCTAAAATTCTCGGAGTAATATCCGATAGCCTGCTCTCCTTCTCTGCGCACGCAACCGCTATTGTCAATAAAGTACAGGGCCGCAACAAGGTCCTCAAGTCGCTATCCGGCAGTACTTGGGGCAAAGACAAAGAAACGTTGGTGGCAACATACAAGGCAATAGGCCGGCCGGTTTTAAACTACGCAGCACCAGTGTGGTCGCCGGGGACTAGTAGGACGCATTGGACGAAGCTAAAGACGGTACAAAATACAGCACTTAGGTCAGCGACCGGATGCCTCCTGATGTCACCAGAACACCACCTCCATGATGAGGCGAAAATGCTCCCAATTAGGGAGCACAACACGATGCTCTGCAAGCAGTTTCTTGCTGAGGGCCACAGATGTGGCCACCCAAATAGACAGCTGCTTGCAGAGGAGCCCTCGCCGAGGCACGTCAGGAGGCATCTATATGAACTGACGGACGAAGTTCAGAGGTTCATTAAGCAACCTCTGGACCCGTCAGCTCACAGACACGCCCTGAACGACATTCACAGGAACGCAGTCTCGAGTTATGTAGACTCAAGACCTGTGAATGCCGTTCTAGGCACACAAACACCGGACATTGACGCGACGGAGCTCCATCTGCCTCGGGTGACCAGGACAACAATAGCCCAACTTCGCTCTGGCTACTGCAGCAGGCTAAATTCCTACCTGAGTAGGTTAAATGCGGATGTGCCGAACGAATGTCCGGCATGCGGACTCGAAACATCTCTTCGCATGCCCGGAAAAGCCCACAACCCTTACGGCGTCGTCCCTATGGACCGACCCCATAGAGGCTGCACGCTTCTTGGGGCTGCCGTTAGTGGAACTCGACGACAACGACTGAGATATCAGCCAATCTGGGCGGGGTTGTTGTAGCCGCTACAACAACAACAACAACAACCTGTCTATGGCCACTCTCATCGTACCAGACATCTGGAAAACGGAGAGTGGTTCCACTGCTCCTTTCCCCGGCTGCGAAGACACTATAGACCTTTCTACTCCCGCACTACACAAATTACTGAACCCCAGCGAAGCACCAACATGGGTTCCGTAAAGTGCACAGCACAACAACAGCACTTGACGCCATAAACACCCAGATAACTGGTGGGCTTAACCGAAACCCCCTGTGAGAGAAGTATTCAAGTAGCGCTACTAGAAGACAAACGGTACGCGGCAAATTACCTGAGTGGTCGAAACTCGTCAGTGATCTTTAGAGACAAAGCGAGCAAACTTAGGAAAATAAAACAGGGAGTTCAACAGAGTNGGTGGGCTTAACCGAAAACCCCTGTGAGAGAAGTATTCAAGTAGCGCTACTAGAAGACAAACGGTACGCGGCAAATTACCTGAGTGGTCGAAACTCGTCAGTGATCTTTAGAGACAAAGCGAGCAAACTTAGGAAAATAAAACAGGGAGTTCAACAGAGTGGTGTCCTTTCCCCACTACTGTTCAACTTTTACATTTCTAAGCTCCCTCAACCACCAGATGTAGTCTCGATTGTATCTTATGCTGGCGATTGCTCAATAATGGTTATCTCGCCGAGCTTTCTCGCTTCGTCGCTGCACAGAGCCTAACCCTCTCCCCTACAAAATCCTCAGCAACGCTTTTCACCACTTGGACGAAGGAGGTCAGACTGTAACTGGGTATTCTCATCGATAACGAACTAATTCCGACGTTGAATAACCCGAAGGCCCTCAGAGTAACCTTCGAAGGTCTGCTCTCCTTGGCGCATACAACCGCAATTGTTACTAACTCGCTGGTGGGAGTTAGAGTTACGCCGTAATGGTCACTTTCGTAGGGCATTCAATTCTAAAGAAAAATCATCATTCACTATTGTTATACCATACCTCTGAGCTATAGAACTTTGAAGAAAAACATTGAAAGTTTACGTGTATTTTGAACGGGAAATCTTTGCACGGCTTGGCCGAGCACTTAATATTAATATTAAGGGCTCAAATTTTCCGGGAACTTGTTTGTATATATTTCCCACAAAATTTCGAGGTGGGAGTAAAAATAAAATAGTCGCCGGAAAAAACACCCTAATATATATGCTTATTTATTGTGGAAACACTTTACGTACAAACCGATATTACATTTAGGTTAAATGATTTAGCACAAAATTTTCGCGTACGTAGTCTGAGGGTGGCAGAAAGTGCTATTTAGTTTCGAAGTGTCTCGAAATAGCCAACTAGGTGGTTGACTAGATACTAGACATATATATTAACACGATTTAAGCCTTTTTCCTTAGAACTATGGCACAAGCACTTAGTACTCAATGGGAACCGGATGTTGGTTTTGTTCGAATCGTATTTTTAAGTAAAAATTTAAAGAGAATTTCACGGGCTAAATAATTATTTGCGGCAGCGTTTTTATACATTTCATGAGCATGAAATGGTATTATAACTTTGGTCCGATGTTTGTAGGTACCTGAATAAGAAGAGATTGACCCATTAAAATGTATACTTAAATGATCAGAACGTCGAGCTGCGTCGACTTAGCCATGCCCGTCTGTCCGTCTGTTTGTATGCAATTTAGTCTCTTTCAGTTTTCGAGATATCCGGATGAAATTTGGTAGGCAGGCGTATTTTTATAATTTATTAATCATTAGTCGGAACCGGAAGAATCCGGACCACTGTAACATATAGCTCCCATACAACTGATTGTTCAGATATGACATTTTTCGTTATAACTCCTCCATCTAAGTAGTTAGGAACATGGAAATTCGGCACTGTTGTCACTCATTATTAAAAGAATACCTTCAGTGAAAATGGCGAAGATCTGGTCGCTATAACCTATAGCCTCTATACAACTGATTGTTCAGATATAAGTTTTTTCGTTATAACTCCTCCATCTAAGTAGTTAGGAACATGGAAATTCGGCACTGTTGTCACTCATTATTAAAAGAATACCTTCAGTGAAAATGGCGAAGATCTGGTCGCTATAACCTATAGCCTCTATACAACTGATTGTTCAGATATCAGATTTTTTGCGATAACTTCTCCATTTATGCAGCTAGGAACATGAGAATTCGCGCCGTTTTCACGCATTATTAACAGAATACTTTCGCCCGCTGTGGTGTAGTGGTAAGCAGTGCGCGCTCCCACTCCGCAACGCCTGGGTTCAAGCCCTGGTCAAAGCAACTGTCGGCCGCTGTGGTGTAGTGGTAAGCAGTGCGCGCTTTCACTCCGCAACGCCTGGATTCAAGCCCTGGTCAAAGCGACATCGCAAAAAAATATAGAAAAACGGTTTTTTCTTAACAGCGGTCGTCCCTCTGCAGGCAATGGCAAACCTCCAAGTGTATTTCAGCCATGAAAAACAGCTTCTCATAAAAATACAATCGCCGTTCGGAGTCGGCGTTAAACTGTAGGTCCCTCCGCTTTGTGTGAAATCATCAAGGCGCACGCCACAAATTGGAGGAGAAGCTCGGCCAAACACTAACATATGTGTAAGCGGCAATCTATTATTATTACTATTATTACTTATAGTGAAAATAACAAAGATCGGGTCACCATAACATATATCTCCCATACAACTGATTGTTCAGTTATGAGAATTTTCGTTAGAACTCCTCCATTTATGCAACTGGGAACATGACATTTCGTAATATTTCCACCCGTTATGAAAAAAATACTTACGGTGAAAATGGCGAAGATCGGGTCGCAATAACCTATAGCCTCCGTACAACTGATTGTTCAGATTCGAGATTCTTTTTTATAACTTCTCCATATATGCAGCTAGAAACATGAAATTTCGCAATATTTTCACTAATTACCAGCAGAAAGTTTACAGTAAAATTAACAAAGAGCGGGTCACTGTAACCTATTTATATCCTCCATACAACTGATTGTTCAGATATGGGGTTTTACTGTAAAACTCCTTTATTTGGACTGCTAAAACAGATAAATTTCGTAAGCTGTTATATAAATAATATTACAAAGTCTACTGAGAAAATCGTCAAAATCTATGCTGTATAAGCTTTATCTCTGAAACCTCTGCTTGTTCAGATACCAGTTATTACGATATATGTAGGAGTCTAAACTCATTAAACTGTGTTACCGGTTACACTTAATTTTCAAGAAAGAATTCCAAGTTTTGTTGTAAAATATGAACTATACGCTTTCGTTTTTAATAAAAATTAGACTGATATAATCTTCATAGAAATATAAAAAAAATACTTTAAGTACCTTTACCTTTCGACAGAAAACCTAGCTATGGTCGAATACAACACGAAAATAGGTTCCGTATAGTTTCTCAACCCTCGCATTTTTTCCAAAACAATAGCTTTACTATCTTTTATCCGATTTTAAAAACCGAATATGTTTTGAAAAGAGGATTTATAAACCTTTAAAATGATGTATAACAAGATTTTATTAGACTTAGGTTGTTGGTAGTTTTCATCGGTTAACTTTTAATCAGCACCTATTTTTCTTAATTTTTTCAACTTTGACAATCGCTCATTTCAAAAATTTCTATGGAAGTTGCCAAACATGTCGTATTTACCCAAAAGAACATTTATTTTCGAATAAATTGGTACCTCACCTAATTCAATTGCATAAAAATTGTCGAAGTTAAGCAATTTAAGCAAAAATACGGTCTTGAATTTATTCATACAATTTTACGAAAATGGGCACCGCCCACTTATATGATACATGCGTATCTCAAAAACTACTTGACCGATATCGACAACATTTTATACACACTTTGTGCTTAGCCTCCTTAAGTAGGAATATTTTTGAAATCGGACAAAATCTACTATCAAGCTTCGAGTTTTTTGAAATTACATTTATGTGGGTGAAGAGCCTGGTTTTTGTTTTAAATTGCTGTTAACAATTACAAATCAACTTTAATTAATGGTGATTTCGTTTCCACCAAAAGATTTTGCCTTTTGATTGCCTCTTTCTCTTTTCGTGTTCAATTCTTAATTAAAGGCAAAGGGTGAGAAAATCGTGTGTTCGTTTCCTAAAATGTCACACTCTTGTAACGCAAAACAAGCACATTCTCTGCCCTGTGAAGCTTTGTCAGGGGAGATGGTTGCCCTGAAGATTATATGGTTGTTTAAAACGACAATATTATGAAGTGTGTGAGCTAGACAAGGACAAGAAGGCAAAAACATGCCTTTCTACAGAGTTGAGTGTAACATCAAACATATTTTGCACGGGGGAAGAGCAACATTTTTTGGAAGAAACGAAATCACCATAACTCATATGCAATGTGGGTTCCCTGCAGAGTGCAGATATATAATGCTAGAACGAGAAAACCCACCAGCCAATGTACATACCCAGAATGACCTTTGAAAACAATAAAAAATCAGGAGCAGTGCAGTACCCGTCAATATTTTCCAAAACTAAATTGTAATTTAAAAAGCAAAAAAAAAAAAAAATGGTGCGGAACTGTGCTGTTTGTTGAAGCAAAAAAGTAAGGAAAATCAAATCATACTGCATGCGTCAGTATCCCACCCAACATTTTCTGAAATTATTGATCATATTCGAGTCTTTTTGAGTCCTCTGCGCGATGAAAATAATCATAAATGCGCTCATATTCTAATCATAAAAGACTTTTGTCGGTAGAAACTGGTACCTCATTTTCGAAAATCGAACGAACGACATGGACAAATAATGACTTTGGGTATTATATATGTATGTATACTAGCAGACCCGGCGAACTTCGTCCCGCCCATGATTAATTTTTTTATAGAAACATTTGGTCCAACGTTTTCGCCAACAATTCACGTTCACGTTTGGTTTTGTGGTCGACAGAAGGCATATCCTCTATTGCCGTCTTAACTAACCTGACGAAAGCGTTATACCGGGGAGAAGTCCTTGCGGCTCGATGGTGAATCGTCTTTCTTTGAATCTGTATAGTATAGTTCGTGGCAATTTCCAAACTGGTAAGTATCATTGGTCCACATTCTGTTTAGTAAAGCAAGCACCGCAATGGTTCTGATGGTTGATTTAACGGGGGTAATTTGACGTTGATCCCTGGTGCCTCCGAATTGACGATTTTCGGCAGTAACTCGGCTACAGGGCCACCTTGCGTCTCGTTTTTTGCTATAGTATTACCCCTATCGTTACCAATACATATATATCGCGAATATGAGTCAAATCGGACCAAAAATATGATTTTGAGTAATAACTCGACTCCAGCGCCACCTGGCGTTTTAAGTTATGAAAAACACATACAAAAAATTCATTAAAATCGTTTCGGTCGTTTAGAAGGAGTTCACCCACCAGAATAAGTCTTTTACCTACTGACACTCTTCAGCATTTTTTCCCATACAAAAAAAAAACTATCACGCATTAACAAAAAAATTTATTATGAAAAAGAAAAAACCACTTTGATCTGGGTGTATATATTTACAGATAGGTAAATGCTTTAATATGTTTGGAAAGCGCCACGCCCCCTTTCCAGTAGCCCCAAAATCTCTATACCAATTTCCAGGACACTACCATAAATATTTCCAGAGATATAATAATAATAATAGATTGGCGCTTACACATATGTTAGTGTTTGGCCGAGCTTCTCCTCCGACTTGTGGCGTGCGCCTTGATGTTGTCACACAAAGCGGAGGGACCTACAGTTTTACGCCGACTCCGAACGGCGATTGTATTTTTATGAGAAGCTATTTTTCATGGCAGAAATACACTCGGAGGTTTGCCATTGCCTGCCGAGGGACGACCGCTGTTAAGAAAAAACCTTTTTCTATATTTTTTTGCGATGTTGCTTTGACCAGGGCTTGAACCCAGGTTCTGATGAGTGAAAGCGCGCAGTGCTTACCACTACACCACAGCGGCCGACCTTCCAGAGATATACGGTATGAAAATGTATGGGTTATGCCACCCTCCCTTATATATCGAAAGTCTGCAGTAGGTGACCAAAATTTCAAAAAAAATTGGTACAGCCGTGAGATCACCTCGAATAAAAAGGAGCTTCTCTTTATATAGATAGTGTAGGTAACACAGGGCAACACCGATTTTGATGCGGCAAATGTTAAAGCAGTTTTTGATAGACTTCCGTAAGTATAAAGTTTCCATCAGCTCCAGAGTTTGAGAAAAACGTGGTGATTTTTGGACACTTTCACCTTGTTTTTCTTAAAATCTTGAGCTGATGGAAACTTTCTGCTCACGGATTCGTAATCAGCACAAAAAACTGTGTCAAAAATATTGTCAACATTTGCTGCGTAAATTTTTTTTCCATTTTTGTTGGTCTGTGTAATAAGTATTGTTAATTAGCCATTACCCGCATGTTTGCGGCGCCTTCAAACACCTTTCGAACTGTAAAACAATCACCCCTATTGCGAGTGTCGACTAGAAGTAGATAAACCACTACTAAGCGATTATCGATCCTATTGTGAGTGTCGATTAGTCGCTCAATTAGCGACTGTGAATAGTTTTTAATCCTTATCCTGAGTTTGAGTGAACAAAATTTTCGTGGTATTAATAAATTTTCGTAATATTAATAAAGAAATAATGGATAAAAAGTAAGTTATTTGCATCAAAAGCTGTACAAAAATTTACTATACATATGTGTGTGAATTGCAGATCGAAAGTGGTTAGCAATAAGCCGGCCAAGTTGGCTGGTCCAGCTGATGCAGGACAATCAGGACTTGGCGAAGGGAATTTGCGGCAAGACTCGGGGAAAGCCCAGATGGGAAGCCATAGCAGTAGAGCTGAACAGCTTGGGACCACCACTACGTTCATGGGAAAAGTGGTTAAAGGTGAAATAAATACATATTAAGCTTTAATTACAGATTTGAAGAGCAAGACGAAAAAGAAAATTTCGGAAAACGGCAGAATTTCGTGCAACTGGTGGAGGCCGAAACAGTCTGCACATTCTCACGCCACTGGAGGAAGGGGTGGGAAGTTTTTTAAGGTACGATATTTGTTCGGACCCAGCAGGTCAAGAAATCGTGCACAATGCAATAGTTCAATCGGAGGAAATCCCAGAGGAGCCGGTAACTTGTGGTAGTGATTGCATCACAATATCTGGGGAAGATTGTGAAATGCGTGAAACCCAGGATACCGGAATTTCTGAAGTGCATCGTACTCCAAGAAGAAGAAAAGTTGCCAATTCCACTGCAAATGATAAGAGAATTGCATTAATAGAAACGAAAGTAAACAATCAAGCGAAGCATTTGGAGGCAATGGAAGAAAGTGCAAATAATATAAAAAAGAGCCTGAAGTACATAGAGAGTTCTGTACGGCAGTCATACAACCTTCAAAAAGAAAATCTGGCTATAGAGAAAGAGAAACTAGAATTAAAAAAAAGGCGTGAGTACTAGGTACTCATGAAATTTGATGTGTATACATATGCGAACGGCAAAGCATAAAAGTACATTTACATATAAATATAATCTCAATGAAAGCTGGGTAGCTGTCGAATTGGTTGTGCTTGTTATTCACACAACTCGAGGAGAGGTTAAACTTCTTCTCTGTGCCACCGTGGTCACTTTTTTGCAGCACATATTAGGCCATTTAAATATAATTTATAACTGAATATTTTATTAAAAATACCTTTACAAACCTATTTTCCTTACTAGCGTAAATTTTTGTTTACTTTAATATTTGATCGATGAAACTAAGTTGGACACCAAAAAGTTATCGGTTTAATCTGAGATATTTTTAATTATAATTTTGCATGGCTAATCTCTTTTTCTAATAACAGATTAGGGAGTTAAGCTCGAAAATTAGGATAATCTTTTTATATGTAAAGCTATTATTAAGCGATTCAGTTACATACATACAAATGTAGGTTAGGTTAGAAATTAGACATTAATTTCACTTAATTTTATTCATTTTTCTGATTTAATTTTTTTATTCATTTTAATTTTTAATTATTTTAATACATGAAGTTATCGGTATGATTGATAAAATATACTTGTATATACTTGTGACTCAAGGGCGTTAAAATATCTTGGAAACACCGCATCAGTTATTGTTTTTGAGCTTATAGTTTGAGCATTTCTATTTGCATATATTCCTAAATTTACTAAAATGAATACTGAACCTATGCCTAAAACCATCTACGAATATCAAAACCAGGGCATGAATCACGTATGACGACATTCGTCTGAACGATATCTTGTCGAGATTGTCTTGCTTCATAAAAATCAAAAATTGTTTGATCGTTTGTGCGATATCGTCAACTCGATGTCCTCTTACTATGCATATGCCTAAATGTATGCAACCATTTGGAAAGCAAACACAGGGTGCTTCTAATGAAAATAAAAATTTTATGCTGAAATACACATGCTAAGCCCTTCGAAATTTTGTGCTGGGATATGCGTTACAGCTTCGCAAATTTTACCCCTACGGAAACCAAAGATGTATACACATCAAAAACAAAAACTAAAGAAGAGGTTGCAAATAAAAACACATGCGAAACTCAAACTAAAAGTTCAACTATTGCAGCTGCAAAAAGAAAACGTGTCCTCGTTAATTTTGCAAGTATACAGCAAGACATAAGACTTAAAGGCAAACTTTGTGATTTTCAACTCACCTGAAACGGTAACATACCGCGTTTTCAAAAGCAAGGAACAAAATCTAATTTTACTGATTGATTTTTAATTATTTTTTATAAAACTAAAGTTCATTTTATATTAGGTTTTTGCGTATCATAAACTAAACAAATCAAAGTTTCTGACTTTGTACAAAACACAACATTTGATATAAAAAAATGTTAGAATTCCAAAATTTTTGAAAAACTTTTTGGGTATTCAATTCTGGAGCATTTTAATTTTTAATATAATTAAAGTGCAATTTTGAAGTGACTTTAAATTAGTATTGGTAAATTTCAAACACTTCAAACTTGCACTTTATTATTGTAAAATTAAATATGCTACAAAACTGAATACCTAAAAAGTTTTTAAAAAGCCTGATAAAAGGTTTGAAATTTTGATGTACTTTTTTTAAATTTATAAATGTTATGAGTTTTGTACAAAGTGGAAACTTTGATTTGTATAGTTTATCATATAAAACAGCCTGATATAAAATGAACTTTAGTTTTATAAAAAATAATTTAAAATAAATCAGTAAAAGTAGATAAAATAAATCAAGTAAAACTTCGCTGCTTACTTTTGCACTACAAGGTATATTATCATTTCAATTAAATTTAAAAAAATAACACGTTTGGGTTAAAATTTTTAAGTAATACTCACTATAGTTTTTAAAAAGTATTTTGCAATGACTGAATTTAATTGAAACTAAAATGAGCTGTGAAATTCCTATTTTAATTTTTTATAATGTGAAATATTATTTATTAGTTAAAATAGTTTCTTAAAGAACTTTTTGAAAAAAGTCCCCTCAAAAAATATGCATAAAAATGTTTAAAAATCTTCTGAACGGAATCGTAAGAATGAGATTTTTGATGCTGTTTTTTATCCTTTTCAAAGATTGATTTATGAAAAACTTGAATAACTGGGCCAAAACTATTCTGATTTAGACTGATGCGATCTCAGTGTAAAGGTATTTTCACACTGTTTTAATTTATGTCAAAAAATGTCATTCGTGTCCCAATTTTTTGTTTTTTTCAAATACCAACACATCTTAATTCAACTTTGAATGACGTTCGTTCATCCTACCTTTCTCTTTCATCCTTTGAATGAGTTTAATAGCAAAGAAATAAAAATGGTGAGAAAATACCTTTCCAATGATAACTCACAAGTCTAAATCGGAAGAGTTTAGGTTCAGTTATTAAAGTTTTTCTTAGAAAAAAGTTAAAAAACAGCATCAAAAATCTCATCATTACGATTCCGTTAAATTTTTTATTATTATTTTTTAAATGTTTTTATGCAAATTTTTTAAGCTTAAACGGTTTTGTAAACTTTAAGAAACTACTTTTATTCATAAAAAACTCCATTTTTAGAGGTATTTTGAAATCGGTCCAGCTCACGTAAATCTTAATATTTTTCCGAAATATTTTGGTGGACGTCTTAAAATATAATAGATTTTATAATTCCATAGGAAAAATAGTACCGATTTTTGTTGTATGGGGAGTGATGCAGTCTATTGTGTATGTAGTGTCGAACGAATTAATAGGGTCGCGACGTTATGACAAGTTTTGACTATTTCTTTTGTTTTTTTCTATGTTTATTAACTTGTTATAAAAGTTTAGTATATATGTAACAAAAACTATATAAATCCTAATTTCAGACTTTGTGCAAAAATTATAAAAGCCGCAGTTTCACCGAAATTTCAAACTTTACCAGAAATAAAAAGAAGTATTTGAATTAATTTTTGTAGCCCATTCAATTTTAGTATAATAAACGGAAAGTTTGAAGTTATTGTATTAAAATTTAATGGGCTGCACAAAATAATTCAAATGATTTTTTTTATTTCTGAGTTTGAAATTTCGATGAAGCTGCAGAGTTTGTATAATTTTTGCACAAAGTCTGAAATTAGGATTTATAAAGTTTTTGTTACATATATACTATACTTTTATAAAAAGTTAATAAACATTAAAAAAAAAAAACAAAACTTGTCATAACGTCGCGACCCTATTAATTTGTACACATGAGGCTATTTTTTTAACAATGACCGAATTTAGTTGAAAATTAAGATTTTTTTTGCTTATGTTTACGATAATTCCTTAAGGAGTAGGTATTTATCAATATTAGATTTTTAACAGTTTATGTTACATTGATTTTAATTTAAACTTGAATTACCTGAATTATAACAAATTAATAAAACTTAAAAAAACCTGAGCTTCAATGAATAAATACAAACAAACAAAAAAGATTTAAGACTGAAGTCGTATATGTTGTAAAATGTTATTTCTTATTTCCACGGCTTCTTGATTTATATGGCCAGCTTGAACATCGATGTCACTTTGATCTTCATAATAGTTTTCCGGGTCTTGACTATAATTAATTTCTTCATTCGAAGACTCAACATTGTAAAAAATGCATACATTTATTGTGCAGTGCTGCGCAAACGTTTATTATTTGGGTGGCTTTCTTTGGCTCATAGTGCAGCGCACGATCACCTAACAAACACCTAAACCGATTTTTCAACACAATTGTGCGTTCCACAATATTCCTAGCTTTTGCATGTCTTTTGTTAAATATACCCTCCACTGATCCGTCATCAGGATTCCGGAATGGAGTAAGCATATACGGCTGTAAAGCATATCCTGCGTCACCTGAAAGTTATATACAAATTTGTGTAAGAGCCATCGAAATATCCAATATATTTGATAATAACCAGGAAACGGATTTTTAGGACCTAAAAACCTATAAAAAAGGCAAAATAAAATAACGAAATAGGCTGGAAAAGGCAAAATAAAATAGCGAAAAAGGTAGGAAAGGCACTAGGTATTGCAAAAAAGGCAAAACAAAATAGCGAAAAAGGCAAGAAACGGCACTAGGCATTGCAAAAAAAGCAAAATAAGGCACTAAAAAAGACAGAAAATACGAAGAACAATCAAAAAATGCATTTATTTTAGAAATATATAATACAAGTAAAAAGAGAAAAACTATGAACTAGTTTCATATATGAAAAATTTGTACTTTGAATCTTTGACTATTTTATCCTTTCGAGTTTCTTTAATCTGTATAGTTGTAGTAACATTGAACCACAATATGCATTTTGAAGTTTTCTGGCAGCATTTTCATTCGATTTTCGCGAAGAAAAGCCTTGAATGTACTAAATGTGCGCTCGACGTAAGTTGATACAAGTGGAGCCCAATTTAAATATGGAGCGCCCTTTACAATTTTATCCACACCCCTTATTTTCTCCAAGCCTTCGGTAGCTGAGAAAACGGCTTTGAATTTTTCCAACACCAATTTGGCAAGAGGTCCTATAAGCCGCATGGGCATGTGTATATTTTTTTAAAATTAAAAAAAAAATGTAAATGCTATAATCACTTTTTTAAAGGTAGAAAAGGCAAAAAAAGGCAAATATCTTAAAAAAGGCAAATATCTTAAAAAAGGCAAAAAAGCAACATCAAATATGTGTATATGGAATCATGGAAAACTAAATCGTGGACATTCTTAATC
>NW_016158271.1:36388-47816 GCF_001687245.7 Rhagoletis zephyria | reverse complement strand
TCTAGGTTTCTTTACTTTTATTTTAATTTCTGTATTTATCACTTTCTTCTTCTCCATACTCAACTTTACCTTCTTCCTTGTTTGAGTCTAATCTATTCATGTACATACATACATACATTTTATTCCTGCTGCTTAGCACGTTTCTTTAATTCGCTATCAATATGAAAGCATACATTTATGGGGCATTTCCGCCCCAACCATGTACATGTGTGCATTGGTATTGGTGTGACTTTTGAATTGATTTTTTCGCTCTATTTTAAACTGATTTGAAATTTTAAAAATTGCCTGCACATCAGCATCAAAATACCTTTCTAATGATATATAACTGTTTATACCTTAGAAGTATAGTTTAGCCGTAAAAGGGGTGTAAAGGAAACATGATTGCCTATTTATATATATGATTTATAACTGAATATTTTATTAAAAATACCTTTACAAACCTATTTTCCTTACTAGCGTAAATTTTTGTTTACTTTAATATTTGATCGATGAAACTAAGTTGGACACCAAAAAGTTATCGGTTTAATCTGAGATATTTTTAATTATAATTTTGCATGGCTAATCTCTTTTTCTAATAACAGATTAGGGAGTTAAGCTCGAAAATTAGGATAATCTTTTTATATGTAAAGCTATTATTAAGCGATTCAGTTACATACATACAAATGTAGGTTAGGTTAGAAATTAGACATTAATTTCACTTAATTTTATTCATTTTTCTGATTTAATTTTTTTATTCATTTTAATTTTTAATTATTTTAATACATGAAGTTATCGGTATGATTGATAAAATATACTTGTATATACTTGTGACTCAAGGGCGTTAAAATATCTTGGAAACACCGCATCAGTTATTGTTTTTGAGCTTATAGTTTGAGCATTTCTATTTGCATATATTCCTAAATTTACTAAAATGAATACTGAACCTATGCCTAAAACCATCTACGAATATCAAAACCAGGGCATGAATCACGTATGACGACATTCGTCTGAACGATATCTTGTCGAGATTGTCTTGCTTCATAAAAATCAAAAATTGTTTGATCGTTTGTGCGATATCGTCAACTCGATGTCCTCTTACTATGCATATGCCTAAATGTATGCAACCATTTGGAAAGCAAACACAGGGTGCTTCTAATGAAAATAAAAATTTTATGCTGAAATACACATGCTAAGCCCTTCGAAATTTTGTGCTGGGATATGCGTTACAGCTTCGCAAATTTTACCCCTACGGAAACCAAAGATGTATACACATCAAAAACAAAAACTAAAGAAGAGGTTGCAAATAAAAACACATGCGAAACTCAAACTAAAAGTTCAACTATTGCAGCTGCAAAAAGAAAACGTGTCCTCGTTAATTTTGCAAGTATACAGCAAGACATAAGACTTAAAGGCAAACTTTGTGATTTTCAACTCACCTGAAACGGTAACATACCGCGTTTTCAAAAGCAAGGAACAAAATCTAATTTTACTGATTGATTTTTAATTATTTTTTATAAAACTAAAGTTCATTTTATATTAGGTTTTTGCGTATCATAAACTAAACAAATCAAAGTTTCTGACTTTGTACAAAACACAACATTTGATATAAAAAAATGTTAGAATTCCAAAATTTTTGAAAAACTTTTTGGGTATTCAATTCTGGAGCATTTTAATTTTTAATATAATTAAAGTGCAATTTTGAAGTGACTTTAAATTAGTATTGGTAAATTTCAAACACTTCAAACTTGCACTTTATTATTGTAAAATTAAATATGCTACAAAACTGAATACCTAAAAAGTTTTTAAAAAGCCTGATAAAAGGTTTGAAATTTTGATGTACTTTTTTTAAATTTATAAATGTTATGAGTTTTGTACAAAGTGGAAACTTTGATTTGTATAGTTTATCATATAAAACAGCCTGATATAAAATGAACTTTAGTTTTATAAAAAATAATTTAAAATAAATCAGTAAAAGTAGATAAAATAAATCAAGTAAAACTTCGCTGCTTACTTTTGCACTACAAGGTATATTATCATTTCAATTAAATTTAAAAAAATAACACGTTTGGGTTAAAATTTTTAAGTAATACTCACTATAGTTTTTAAAAAGTATTTTGCAATGACTGAATTTAATTGAAACTAAAATGAGCTGTGAAATTCCTATTTTAATTTTTTATAATGTGAAATATTATTTATTAGTTAAAATAGTTTCTTAAAGAACTTTTTGAAAAAAGTCCCCTCAAAAAATATGCATAAAAATGTTTAAAAATCTTCTGAACGGAATCGTAAGAATGAGATTTTTGATGCTGTTTTTTATCTTTTTCAAAGATTGATTTATGAAAAACTTGAATAACTGGGCCAAAACTATTCTGATTTAGACTGATGCGATCTCAGTGTAAAGGTATTTTCACANTTTTTCAAAGATTGATTTATTAAAAACTTGAATAACTGGGCCAAAACTATTCTGATTTAGACTGATGCGATCTCAGTGTAAAGGTATTTTCACACTGTTTTAATTTATGTCAAAAAATGTCATTCGTGTCCCAATTTTTTGTTTTTTTTCAAATACCAACACATCTTAATTCAACTTTGAATGACGTTCGTTCATCCTACCTTTCTCTTTCATCCTTTGAATGAGTTTAATAGCAAAGAAATAAAAATGGTGAGAAAATACCTTTCCAATGATAACTCACAAGTCTAAATCGGAAGAGTTTAGGTTCAGTTATTAAAGTTTTTCTTAGAAAAAAGTTAAAAAACAGCATCAAAAATCTCATCATTACGATTCCGTTAAATTTTTTATTATTATTTTTTAAATGTTTTTATGCAAATTTTTTAAGCTTAAACGGTTTTGTAAACTTTAAGAAACTACTTTTATTCATAAAAAACTCCATTTTTAGAGGTATTTTGAAATCGGTCCAGCTCACGTAAATCTTAATATTTTTTCCGAAATATTTTGGTGGACGTCTTAAAATATAATAGATTTTATAATTCCATAGGAAAAATAGTACCGATTTTTGTTGTATGGGGAGTGATGCAGTCTATTGTGTATGTAGTGTCGAACGAATTAATAGGGTCGCGACGTTATGACAAGTTTTGACTATTTCTTTTGTTTTTTTTTTATGTTTATTAACTTTTTATAAAAGTTTAGTATATATGTAACAACAACTATATAAATCCTAATTTCAGACTTTGTGCAAAAATTATAAAAGCCGCAGTTTCACCGAAATTTCAAACTTTACCAGAANCTATGTTTATTAACTTGTTATAAAAGTTTAGTATATATGTAACAAAAACTATATAAATCCTAATTTCAGACTTTGTGCAAAAATTATAAAAGCCGCAGTTTCACCGAAATTTCAAACTTTACCAGAAATAAAAAGAAGTATTTGAATTAATTTTTGTAGCCCATTCAATTTTAGTATAATAAACGGAAAGTTTGAAGTTATTGTATTAAAATTTAATGGGCTGCACAAAATAATTCAAATGATTTTTTTTATTTCTGAGTTTGAAATTTCGATGAAGCTGCAGAGTTTGTATAATTTTTGCACAAAGTCTGAAATTAGGATTTATAAAGTTTTTGTTACATATATACTATACTTTTATAAAAAGTTAATAAACATTAAAAAAAAAAAACAAAACTTGTCATAACGTCGCGACCCTATTAATTTGTACACATGAGGCTATTTTTTTAACAATGACCGAATTTAGTTGAAAATTAAGATTTTTTTTGCTTATGTTTACGATAATTCCTTAAGGAGTAGGTATTTATCAATATTAGATTTTTAACAGTTTATGTTACATTGATTTTAATTTAAACTTGAATTACCTGAATTATAACAAATTAATAAAACTTAAAAAAACCTGAGCTTCAATGAATAAATACAAACAAACAAAAAAGATTTAAGACTGAAGTCGTATATGTTGTAAAATGTTATTTCTTATTTCCACGGCTTCTTGATTTATATGGCCAGCTTGAACATCGATGTCACTTTGATCTTCATAATAGTTTTCCGGGTCTTGACTATAATTAATTTCTTCATTCGAAGACTCAACATTGTAAAAAATGCATACATTTATTGTGCAGAGCTGCGCAAACGTTTATTATTTGGGTGGCTTTCTTTGGCTCATAGTGCAGCGCACGATCACCTAACAAACACCTAAACCGATTTTTCAACACAATTGTGCGTTCCACAATATTCCTAGCTTTTGCATGTCTTTTGTTAAATATACCCTCCACTGATCCGTCATCAGGATTCCGGAATGGAGTAAGCATATACGGCTGTAAAGCATATCCTGCGTCACCTGAANCACATGAGGCAATTTTTTTAACAATGACCGAATTTAGTTGAAAATTAAGATTTTTTTTGCTTATGTTTACGATAATTCCTTAAGGAGTAGGTATTTATCAATATTAGATTTTTAACAGTTTATGTTACATTGATTTTAATTTAAACTTGAATTACCTGAATTATAACAAATTAATAAAACTTAAAAAAACCTGAGCTTCAATGAATAAATACAAACAAACAAAAAAGATTTAAGACTGAAGTCGTATATGTTGTAAAATGTTATTTCTTATTTCCACGGCTTCTTGATTTATATGGCCAGCTTGAACATCGATGTCACTTTGATCTTCATAATAGTTTTCCGGGTCTTGACTATAATTAATTTCTTCATTCGAAGACTCAACATTGTAAAAAATGCATACATTTATTGTGCAGAGCTGCGCAAACGTTTATTATTTGGGTGGCTTTCTTTGGCTCATAGTGCAGCGCACGATCACCTAACAAACACCTAAACCGATTTTTCAACACAATTGTGCGTTCCACAATATTCCTAGCTTTTGCATGCCTTTTGTTAAATATACCCTCCACTGATCCGTCATCAGGGTTCCGGAATGGAGTAAGCATATACGGCTGTAAAGCATATCCTGCGTCACCTGAAAATTATATACAAATTTGTGTAAGAGCCATCGAAATATCCAATATATTTGATAATAACCAGGAAACGGATTTTTAGGACCTAAAAACCTATAAAAAAGGCAAAATAAAATAACGAAATAGGCTGGAAAAGGCAAAATAAAATAGCGAAAAAGGTAGGAAAGGCACTAGGTATTGCAAAAAAGGCAAAACAAAATAGCGAAAAAGGCAAGAAACGGCACTAGGCATTGCAAAAAAAGCAAAATAAGGCACTAAAAAAGACAGAAAATACGAAGAACAATCAAAAAATGCATTTATTTTAGAAATATATAATACAAGTAAAAAGAGAAAAACTATGAACTAGTTTCATATATGAAAAATTTGTACTTTGAATCTTTGACTATTTTATCCTTTCGAGTTTCTTTAATCTGTATAGTTGTAGTAACATTGAACCACAATATGCATTTTGAAGTTTTCTGGCAGCATTTTCATTCGATTTTCGCGAAGAAAAGCCTTGAATGTACTAAATGTGCGCTCGACGTAAGTTGATACAAGTGGAGCCCAATTTAAATATGGAGCGCCCTTTACAATTTTATCCACACCCCTTATTTTCTCCAAGCCTTCGGTAGCTGAGAAAACGGCTTTGAATTTTTCCAACACCAATTTGGCAAGAGGTCCTATAAGCCGCATGGGCATGTGTATATTTTTTTAAAATTAAAAAAAAAATTAAATGCTATAATCACTTTTTTAAAGGTAGAAAAGGCAAAAAAAGGCAAATATCTTAAAAAAGGCAAATAACTTAAAAAAGGCAAAAAAGCAACATCAAATATGTGTATATGGAATCATGGAAAACTAAATCGTGGACATTCTTAATCGAATATACTCTATCTCTTTAACAGAAAAAAGGCAACTTCCATAAAATCCGTTCCCTGATAATAACAAACCTGATAATAAATTCCTTTCACCCCTGCGGTAGTCATCTTCTAATTGTGGTTTTAAAGAAGACATATTGAAAACCGTAGCAGGATATCTTGCATTGATGTAACGAATCCTCAGAGCGTTATCACAGACCTGTAAATGAACATATTTAAATAATACTTTCATTTAATATTTTACCTAAATACTTACTATCATCGCGTTTAAGCTGAAGTACCCTTTCCGGTTATAGTAAATGTGTTGAAGATCCTTTTTGGGTAGGGCTGCCAGATATCTCCGTTGGCAAATCTAACACCACAACCGCCTCTCCCTTTCCTTTCCTTTAGACAAAAATTACTTACGTACGAAAGTATGTAGCAAAATTTTATTTTGGCAAGACAAAAACAAAACCATAAAAAGATGAGATCATTTCAACATACTAAAGTTCAAAATAAACATATAGTGCCGCCCAAAATTATTGGCACAATACATTCAAATTTTTTTTGCTTTAATTTTATATAAATACATATGCCGTTTATACTACATCAAAAAAACAAAAACAGATTTTCTGGACTTTGTGCGAAACTCGGGAAAATTCAATAAATTTGCATACAAATTTGCCACTTTCTAATCAGACTTTTTATACAAATTTTAAAAGAAGTTTTGTGGCTCAACAATTTTAGTTCATTTTTGATAATTTTTTGCTGACAGCTTCTTCCATACAAACTATGTTCGACAATTCTTTTTGTATGAAAGAAACTGCTACATTTTCAACATTTTTCTAAAAGATCTGATGAAAAATTCTCTGAGCCAATAATTTTGTACGGTACTTATAAGTACACTAGGTTTAATGAAAAAATTTAAGTACAAGATAACATTAAAAAATCAGTCATATTTTTCGTTGTTGTGAACTTGTTTCAAAACTTCTGACTTTTCCTTGATATAATTTTAAAACTCTGTGCATGTCATTTAACGCACATATGTACTTATATTGAGCAAATTTCTTTCCTTAGTCTATTGAGATGAAATAAGAAAAAAACATTGATCCACATTAGGTGTATTAAACAAGGTGTGGTGACAACTCAGTGAGGCTCTCTTTTAAGGTACTATAACTTCAAAAAATATAAACAAATGACGCACTCTTCTGTGTAAGCGGAAAGGAATTTATACGTTCTCTTTGGCATTTTCTAAGGGTAATCAAAACACTATAAACACACATTTTTATATTCTATAAACTTTGTCGCGAAAACTTACATTGGAATTAAAACCCACCCGAAAAACAAGCGAGCAAAACAAATAAAAAACAGCTGATTCTAATTAGGAAGGTCACTTTGCACTTACATGTATGTATGTGGATATATCGGTCGTCAAATATTGCTTGTGCAAAGTCCAACTATCTGGAGATGTAACTATATCACAAATGACACCGGTAGTGATTTTTTAACTCTTATTAAATTTGTGCATATAAATCGAAAACCGGGACACTTAAACGAAACCCGGGACATTTTAAGGTTGGACCGGGACACCGGGACAAATAGTCTGAAACCGGGATATGTCCGGGAAAACCGGGACGTCTGGCAGCCCTATTTTTGGGGGCAACGATTTTAATATGTGTCCCATCAATGCAACCTATTACGCCTGGAATTCCACTTTTCTCAAAAAAATACATTTTCGCCTTTCATTTCTCTTCATCAGTGTAATTCATATTTATCCAATTTTGACACACGTGCTCTTCCAAAGCATGAAACATTTCAGTCAAAATTAGGGAAACAGTAGATTGGCCAAGTCCAATATTGCTATCGTTTCCTACACTCAGTTGGTAGGATCCCTGAGCACAGAACCTTAAAGTCGCTGCTAGTTTTAAAATTAGGGGTATCGAGGTGTTTCTTACACCAGCTGTAGTTTGCTTTCCAATGTTTCCAGCAAATATGTAAATGCAGCTTTCGGTAAACGATAATTTTTCAAAAACCTGTAAAGCTGGTTTAGTGAATTTCTTGGGAAATTTTTAGTTACATGTACAATGATTTTGTGGCGTGCAGCGAAAGAGGAAGGGGTGTGGCACCTAAAACCCCAAACTATAAGACAAGTCATCCTTCTCCTCTCTGACCCTTCTACAGACCTCCGGGCCCATTTGAAAATGGGGTAAAATTAGCACTTTGACATAGAAAATGTAAACTCACAGTATTTATGCACATAACACCCTCCACATTGGTCGCCTTAGGCCTGCTTTTAGAAAAATACCCTCATCAGTCCAACTCCGGACCACATTATTTTTGCGCACAACTTCTTTCTGCGTAGGCGTTTACGGATTATAACCCTTAATAAGTATAATTCTTCTTTCTGTCTCCCCAGAGAAGAGGGGCGGAAGCTCCGCTTCTATTGTGAAAGATATTCAACATTTCTTGTGCATATAACTCCGGCTACGCCATCCAGTGTTTTCGCGCAGAACCAACTTCAAAATTTACAAAAAACTCCATAATTTATTGATATACTAGTACTCGGAAATTTGAAATCTTTATTGTAAATTAAAGTGTAATTCTTTCACTACACGCGTATGTTAAAGTTTTTAAATCGGGTCACGCGTTTGGACACAAATACCAAAATCGTTGAACAAATAACTAAACCGTACCGAATTGCTTAAAGTAGTTGCGTTCCAGATCCTTCACGATTTTCGGGTTTTTACAGGAAGCTGTTCCACGGAGCCACCTTTCAGAAGGTTTATTAATGACGAAAACATCTGGAACGCAAATGCTATTCATACATACATACACTTCATCTTCCAACTCCAAGGGATTCGACGAATCTCGCAATTTCCTCCTCGCTTTAGCCAACTCTACTAATATTTTAGCTTCCACATCATCTTCCTCATCACTAAACCATATCTCAACAGTATCCATTTCTTAAATTTTATAATAAAAGCGATTGTTTTAAAATTGATGTAAATGAAACACTAAGAAACAAACGGCTGTTTACAATTTTGTCAACCATTCACAATAGTACAAATTTTTATCGATCAAGTTACACAATAGCAAAATAAAAGATGATCGACTCAATCGACAAATTTTCTATTTTACTGCCAGTCGACACTCGCAATAGGGGCGAATGACTCAATTCTATTCTGCGCATATCGGGTATCGAATTTCAAGCAAATCGGATCATAAACCAATTTTTTGGAATAGATCGGTGCCTGGTCCACCTATCAGAAGAAAGTATCCTATACGTTAATCCTGGAAATAACCTACCTACAGCCAAATTTCAAGCAAGTCGCACCATAAATACGGTTTTTTCCAATAAATCGGTATCTGGCTCACCTATCAAAAAAATATCCTATATGTTATCCCAGGTAATAAGCTACATACCTACATGCCGAATTTCAAGCAAGTCGCACCATAAACAAGATTTTTTCCAATAGATCGGTATATGGCCCACCTACTAGAAAAAATATCTGATATGTTAACCCAGGAAATAAGCTATCTACGAACCGTATCGGACCATAAATAAGACTTTTTCGAATAGATCGGTCCCTGGTCCACTTAACGGAAAAAATGGATCCTGTATGCTAATCTAGGCAAAAGGCTACGTACGTACCAAATTTCAAGCAAATCGGACCATAACTGAGGTTTTTTCGAATAGACCGGTCCTTGGCGCCCTTAACGGAAAAATGGATCCTAACAAACAAATTTCTATTTTACTGCCCGTCGACACTCGCAATAGGGGCGAATGACTCAATTCTATTCTGCGCATATCGGGTATCGAATTTCAAGCAAATCGGATCATAATAGAATTTTTTGAAATAGATCGGTGCCTGGTCCACCTATCAGCAAAAATTATTATATATGTTAATCCAGGCAATAAGGTACCTACGTACTAAATTTCATGCAAATCGGACCATAAATAAGACTTTTTCGAATAGACCGGTCCTTGGCCCCCTAACGGAAAAATGGATCCTATATGCTAATATAGGCAAAAGGCTACCTACGTATCAAATGCATTTTTTTACCGTAGCTCGACCCTTGCGACACCTACCGGAAAAAATAAAACTTCGTGCACTCCTTCTAAACACCTTTCAAAAAAAGCAGCAACCACTCGAATCGATTATGAAACTTGGGAGAAAATTATTTCCAATTGATTCATGCTCGCAATGAATTTCATAATTATCCGAAATTTTCCAAGCTTCATGAAGAATTTTCCACCTTTACATCGTCCAAAATCATCAAATCATGCTATAAAATGCAAAATTTCGTCGAAAAAATTAACATTGTTCGCGTTCTTCCAGATTTTTCCGCGTTTTCCACTTAGAATTTTTCATTTTCCAGTCGAAAGCCATTCCGAAGGAATCGCACACAAAATTCCAATTCCAATTTCCCGACTTTCCCGGAGGGTTTTCCCAAAATTTTACTTCGTAAAAACCTTCTCCTGGCAATTACGAATTATTATCAATTGATGAATTATTATAAATTTTTCACACCATTTTTATATATATAGGTTTGTTTTTTGGGGCGTATCTTATTTCTTTTTTGCTCTGTAACTTTATAATAAACAAATAAAAAAGTGGTGCACGAGGATCATAGTTCGATAGTATATTGTACAATGGAGAACACTCGTATTTGTCGAAATTTTCCAATTGCAGACGTTTTGCTAATAAAAAGTATGCTTTTTTACTCTGGTGCACGCATCGTAACCTTTTAAAGAAGTTGTTTTTTTAACTATCTTCTAATGAGAGCACATAAGCCTACCACGTCTAGATTGATCCCGTTTATGCTCCAGAACAATATAAAAGTTTCAGGTTCGCACCAGCGACAGTATACTATTGAAGCCGCGAGTGTCAGAATTTAAAAAAAGGAGTCACTCCCCTTTGACTATTCATAATTTCTTCTCTATTGCAAGCACATACTACTTCTAACTGCATTCGATTCTCCTCTTCAAATACTACCAATCAATTATGATCTGAAACACGCAATCCACGCATCCCGTACAATCGCTATGTTTATCGCGTTCCCGACCGTGATCTAAGCGTCGTAAAAAACAATTGTAGGTAAAAAAGTTATGGAGAATGAAATTCTCTACATCTTTGGAATTCCAATATGCTATGTATTTTCAACAGAAATTGTCAAAAAATGGCGAAAACCGTGACAATGTAAATTTTTTCGCAGTTTTTGCTAATTTTTTACAATAAAAACTGCTATTTAAAAAAACCATCTTTATAATAAATGCGGTACAAATGGTACAAAAGTTGTGGAGAATGAAATTCTTTACATCTTTGGAATTTCAATATGCTATGTATTTTCAACAGAAATGGTCAAAAATGGCGAAAACCGTGACAATGTAAAATTTTTTCACAGTTTTTGCAAATTTTTGTACAATAAAAAATGCTGTTTTTTAAAAACCTTCTATGTAACAAATGTTGGAAATTAAATTCTCTACATATATATATTTAACCATTTTTTACGAAAAATGCAAAATAATCTTGCAAATCCCAAAACACCCAAAAAAACTTAAATCCAAGATGGCGGAATGTTGCCAAGTGAAATTTAGGGGCAAGACTGTGGATCCATGATCTGCGTGTCAAACAGAAGTAAACTGCATCAAAAAATCGCTGTTACAATTTTTTTTTT
>NW_016158271.1:19229-22565 GCF_001687245.7 Rhagoletis zephyria | reverse complement strand
TTATTATCAATTGATGAATTATTATAAATTTTTCACACCATTTTTATATATATAGGTTTGTTTTTTGGGGCGTATCTTATTTCTTTTTTGCTCTGTAACTTTATAATAAACAAATAAAAAAGTGGTGCACGAGGATCATAGTTCGATAGTATATTGTACAATGGAGAACACTCGTATTTGTCGAAATTTTCCAATTGCAGACGTTTTGCTAATAAAAAGTATGCTTTTTTACTCTGGTGCACGCATCGTAACCTTTTAAAGAAGTTGTTTTTTTAACTATCTTCTAAAGAGAGCACATAAGCCTACCACGTCTAGATTGATCCCGTTTATGCTCCAGAACAATATAAAAGTTTCAGGTTCGCACCAGCGACAGTATACTATTGAAGCCGCGAGTGTCAGAATTTAAAAAAAGGAGTCACTCCCCTTTGACTATTCATAATTTCTTCTCTATTGCAAGCACATACTACTTCTAACTGCATTCGATTCTCCTCTTCAAATACTACCAATCAATTATGATCTGAAACACGCAATCCACGCATCCCGTACAATCGCTATGTTTATCGCGTTCCCGACCGTGATCTAAGCGTCGTAAAAAACAATTGTAGGTAAAAAAGTTATGGAGAATGAAATTCTCTACATCTTTGGAATTCCAATATGCTATGTATTTTCAACAGAAATTGTCAAAAAATGGCGAAAACCGTGACAATGTAAATTTTTTCGCAGTTTTTGCTAATTTTTTACAATAAAAACTGCTATTTAAAAAAACCATCTTTATAATAAATGCGGTACAAATGGTACAAAAGTTGTGGAGAATGAAATTCTTTACATCTTTGGAATTTCAATATGCTATGTATTTTCAACAGAAATGGTCAAAAATGGCGAAAACCGTGACAATGTAAAATTTTTTCACAGTTTTTGCAAATTTTTGTACAATAAAAAATGCTGTTTTTTAAAAACCTTCTATGTAACAAATGTTGGAAATTAAATTCTCTACATATATATATTTAACCATTTTTTACGAAAAATGCAAAATAATCTTGCAAATCCCAAAACACCCAAAAAAACTTAAATCCAAGATGGCGGAATGTTGCCAAGTGAAATTTAGGGGCAAGACTGTGGATCCATGATCTGCGTGTCAAACAGAAGTAAACTGCATCAAAAAATCGCTGTTACATTTTTTTTTTTTCAAATTTCGTACCAAATTTATCAAATTTTACTGGGCTATATGTGTATGAATGTGAATTACATGATTCTTCGGTTATTGACAATAATCAAAAGCAAAGGTATGAAGAAATAGGATTTTTTTTTAGTTTTTTCTAACTTGATACTTTGATAGTTAAATAAATAATTTGATCCATTTTTTGTTTTTTCTAGGATCGGTGTCGGTGAAGCACCAGAACAAAAATTGCTTCGTTCCGAATGCATTCTGTACAAATAACGAACTATTTTAAACCGAAAACTTCTGCCCCTCCGGCTGCCGAATTTGCACAAATTACAGTGACAGCCGAAATCACCTGACGAGTGTCAAGTACGGAAAAAATTAAGACGCTCCGGCGCTGAGGACTTTGGTGCACCTGATTCCAGAGTAAGAGTTCATTTATCCCAAGCCTTTACTGCGGTTAATGCTTATGGGAAAAGGAGATTACAACAAGNCGACGAGTGTCAAGTACGGAAAAAATTAAGACGCTCCGGCGCTGAGGACTTTGGTGCACCTGATTCCAGAGTAAGAGTTCATTTATTCCAAGCCTTTACTGCGGTTAATGCTTATGGGAAAAGGAGATTACAACAAGGAGATAATTGCTCATATTAATTAGAAGCAATCGAAACCAAAAAGTAAGAAATAAAATTTGCTGATCATCTCATGTTAACGTTCTTTGAATTTACCTGAGCTCTTAACTGCAGTTAAGCTCTCGGTGAAAATGGACAATAGGTTACCGAGTCCCACAGTTCCCAGTATATAATGATGAGATAGAGAAAATCTTATTGGAATTTTACTAGCATGTATGAATACTAACGATTAGGCGTAGTTTGATATTAAGGCCCAAAAATGGTCGCTTCCCTAAGTTTTAAAAAGTTTTGACCGCCATTGTTTTCAAGATGCCGGTAATTTCACAACCCTCTGCGTCCAGAAAATCAAGTTTTAAATTCTCTGCGACCGAATTTACATATTCACGTTCTTGTAGAACGATAATGAAGAAGCGATAACGAGAATTATAAAATGCTTGCAAATCCGTGGGCACCGGATGCTGCTTTTGAATTTCCGCCTTCGACCAAACGTAATTTGAAATTTCAATTATGTGTTAAAATGTGCCAAAGGTAATTTCCTACATTTAAATACAAATGCCATGCTAGTATTTAAATTAATATTAGTGGGATTCATCTAAACCGATAACTTTATCAAACAGATATTCTTATAAATTCAAGAGCTCTGTTACATGAACGCCCCATACTCTCTTTTCGTTAACACTTGCGACAGAGTTACATTGGCTTGAGGTTATCAAGATTATTCAGTGAATCGTTATAAGAAATGTGTAAAGGAGTTTCCATACAAATTTTGACAGTTTATTTNATCGTTGCAGAAATTTATAAGAAATGTGTAAAGGAGTTTCCATACAAATTTTGACAGTTTATTTCCAAAGTGCACACAATTACAAGTTTATAAGGTTTGATGAATACCCTTATTATGTTTATTTACAGACATTTTTTCAATGTACCTACGGATCATAGTCCAACACCATTCCTAGACGCTCTTGATGTTTGCAATCAATCATTATACCTAAAGGTATACCGATTCATGCAGACAGGCGCAATACTTCCTGTAACACTTAAGCTGGAATCACACGATTTGTACATTTGGCTAAAAATTTGTCAAATTCATAGACAAATCATGTGAACGCTAAATTACATTTGTTATTTAGTCATTTATCAGAAAAGCCAAATATTTGCCTTCTTGTGGCGAATGAAAAACAACCCTGGTGGCCAAATCGTGTGACCGCAATGCTGCTACATAAGCCAAATAAAAAATACGCAAATGACAAAATATCTGATTTGCCACTTGATGACAAATGCCAGTGACAAATATACAAATATTGTTGAGCGGTATTGCCATTTCGTGCTTGTGAACCTTTGTATTTTCCAATTTTGGTAAAATTTTAATATTTAATATAATATTCGTATCCGAAAACTACCGAAAAATATCACGTTATTTGAAAACAATAATTTTAAAATATTTGCTCAAACTGAACATTTGAAAACATGTACATATACGTATTCGACAGTAGCTGAGTGTGCAGAGAAGCGTGCGACTATTTGTAACCTTCATGAGGTCCCAGGTTC
>NW_016158271.1:12213-19208 GCF_001687245.7 Rhagoletis zephyria | reverse complement strand
TCACACTTGTTGTAGGTCTATTCAAGCAGTAAAATCTGCATACTCAGAATTTTAAATACACCCTCAAAATCTGGGCTTAAGGTAAAAAAACGCGTTTTTTTCAAAGGGTGACGCACAGGTATACTTGCACGTAACTTTATTTCAGTTTACCCGGTGAAAAATACGTATTTATGTATGTGATTCAAGATAAGACAATTCGCTACAGCAATGTTTAAATTGATAATTTATCTTAAGAAATGGCAAAGGAATCAGTGATCGGACTTACAAAAAATTGTGTGGTAGAATCTAAAAAAAAAGTGGTATATTTCAAAAAAATGTGGTAGATCTCAGGTTTTGGATCAAACTGTGTATAAAAATTAAAAAAAAATCTTCAAGGTTTCTCCTAAATTGCAAACATTTTAATTAGAATCTAAAACAAAATTAATTGTAGTATAATAAAGTGCAAGATTGAAGTTGATAAAAATTGCGTTGGTTTTGGCAATTTTTTTCCTTGACAGTTTCGAACATATTTTGAAAGATTTCTGCAACCTTGCAGAGTGCTGCCAGCTTTTCTTTTTATCACATCACGATGTAGCGAAGAAATGTGGCTCGTTCCAGAAATGCTACTTGTGATTTGCCGATTTTGACAATTCTCAAGTAAAAGTAAACAACGCTTTAGAAATTTGAGATGCACCGAAATTTGCTAATGCTTTCACAAAAATCGCCGGTTTTTATCATTTTCGCTATTAATTCTTTTTATAAATCATATATTTTGCAATTTACCACAATAAAACCACGTTTGATGTCGAAAAATTGAATATTGTGAAAATTTACTATTTTACAGTTGGACAATTTTTGCTCTTAAAATTAAGAAAATTATGTCGAGCAAAAATAAAACTACTCAAAAACGTGAATATGTGGAAGATTTCAGACCTTGTGTGGTAGATGTGGTGGATGCTCCAAAAAGTGGTAGATCTACCACAATGTGGTAGAAGTCCGATCACTGGTTAGCAGCGCAATTACTAACTCTCTTTATCTCTCCATTCTCTTGTAGAGTGCGGGCAAACACAAATAGCTTGGAGTATGCGAGAGTAAAAAACTGGTCAATAGCAAGGAAAGTAGTATTTGCTTTGTAAGCGACAATTACATCGACTGAAAAATATCCGCAAGCAGTGCACTGTTGCTGCTAGCAGCGCTGCCGTTTTGATACATATGTATCCAATTGGAGGGATACTTCGTTTTTTCCCCAGCGTAAATTTGGATACCTTTTCCCATAAGTATTCGTAAGTTGAAGGAAATGATTTTTTTTATATACGAGCTGTTATAACACTTTTAACAGTTGGCTGCTTATCCTCCAAGCTAGAAATTTTCCTTTATTCTTGTCACTTTGAAAAATTATATGTTTAGCTACATAAACGTACATTTGATAACACCAAGTAGTTTGTAAATGTTAAAAAGTTTTCCGACCTGTTGTAGTTAACTGTAATGCGAAAAAATCAACTTATACATCAGGAATTTGACAACCATGCCGATAACTAGTTTTCAACAATAACTTGACTGAACTAGTAATAAACATGGAACATCCAGAAACTTTGACCCGTAGTTGTAGTCAGTATTATCTAAAGTTAATTGCAGCTTTTTGACATAATTTTCAATGGGATACCTGCCAAAAAAACTGCAACTACCTTTAGTTTCGACTTCATTTTGACTTTAACTACGGGCCTTTGTTTCCCAAATCCGTGTCTAAGGATGGGAAAATACTGAATACATGTTAATAAATTTATTAAGGAGTCCGCTCTTTTCGGTGGATACGTTTGGATACAGTTTCCGATTTTTTATGGATACTTTAAAGGCTAAAAGCGCAGTTAGTCAACGACGTAGCGCAAACTTAGGTTGACGTACGTAGCATCATATCAAATTTACTGTTGATAGAGAGAGAGAAGCAACGGCAACGTCACCGCCATGCGGTGGTGAGTTTTCGTTAACACGCGAATCCCATAAGGTAGATCGTGTCTGCGTCAACCTACGTCTACGTTACGTCGTTGACAGTTTGAGCTTTAAGGCAGTGGCAACACTGCTTGCAAGTGCTTGAGTATTTTCATAGAGCTGTTGATTTTTTACCTTCCTTTTATTAACTCGGGATGTAACTATGTAATATTGATGCGCCTAAAAGATGCAGCGATTTCTATTCTCAAGTTAAATACCTGAGACAGTACGAATGGTAATTATAATAGGGAGGTTTTAGTTTTTTAAACTATAATTTTTTCTTATTGGTATTTGGGTTCTGCTAATTATGTGCTTATGCACACATTTACATACATATGTATTTATATCAAAGATATTGTTGATGCTTGCTACTACGGTATTTGGTTAAAATATACAAATATATACACGTACATATGTATGTATTTATTTCAGTTTGCTGCAATAAGGTAATGAATAAAGTTATGAAAACTAGTCAATGTTAAAGAAATCTGTATAGTTTATTTGTTAAACGGGTATAATAATCCAGAACAAATACTGAAGGAAGGAAAATATAAATTTAACAAAAGAATGCTTTTCAAAAACAAATATTTTAAATGTGCATCACAATTATACGCCAACCATATATTGAAAAGTTTTGACTATTAATTTTTCATTATTTAATTCGTTTTTTTTATTAAAAAAATATAAATTATTCTTTAATAACCATACAAATTTCTACCTTTTTCATTAGATTTCGTTGAATATCCAGCTTTGTAGCCCATGTAATTTTAACACAATGAAGTGCATGTCTGACGTAGCAAGGACATACAGTTGATATTTTGGGTTTTTTTTTATTGATGGTGTCAGTCATTTCTTCCATACGAAGTATGTATGTTTACACGTTTTTTTTATATAACGGCCGACAACCTCAACAAAAGAAATTTACAAATATCAACGGTAAGTCCTAGCTACATCAAACTTGCACTTTATTTTATTAAAATTGAATGCGCTACAAAACTGCATACTTAAAACCTTTCTGAGTAATCCAATCAAAAAGCACGAGATTTTTATCTATTTCTTTATCGATCGTGTATCGTTCGTAAATGACTGCAAACATTAGCACATTAAAATAATAGAAGCGAAATATGTACTAAGACTGTGTGCGTGTCAGACATTGGCAAAGGGTGCTGTTTTTGTGACTTTAAGCCTACTCACGTNTTATTAAAATTGAATGCGCTACAAAACTGCATACTTAAAACCTTTCTGAGTAATCCAATCAAAAAGCACGAGATTTTTATCTATTTCTTTATCGATCGTGTATCGTTCGTAAATGACTGCAAACATTAGCACATTAAAATAATAGAAGCGAAATATGTACTAAGACTGTGTGCGTGTCAGACATTGGCAAAGGGTGCTGTTTTTGTGACTTTAAGCCTACTCACGTTAAAAACGGGGGATGAACGAACACCAGCGCAAAGCATGCTATCTTGCAAATACAGTCACCACAAGTGAACGATGCTTATAACCAGTGTTGCCGCGCCGTCTCAAGAAAATGTATCCCTGACCAAGCCAAAAATGTATCCAATTTTCTTTTTTACATATACATCTCATAATTTGTAAGAAAACCAAACATTTTCATGAAAAAGAAATAATTTAACCCATCTTAAGGACTTGGAATACATGTGCATAAAATGAAACATTTGTAATTTTAATTTATAAAGTACATTTTTTGTGCATACGTATTTTGCAAAGTAAATATAATAAATAGCAAGTACACTCTAAAAAGAGCATGTAAAACTACTACTGAAAAGTATCTATTTTTCAACAAGAATCTGTATAAATATACGTATAAGATGTTCAGTATTTGAGATCTTTAAAATATACACATAAATACACATATATAGAATGTTTAAAATTTCAAAAATTTTCAAACTACAAATACATTTGAGTAGTCTACTTGCAAAGTGCGCTATGTAAAATTTTTTCGATTCTTAGTTTTTGGCGGATTACGTACCAGTATTTAAAGTAGTTTCATGTCCACTAACAACAGAGTGCAAAATCTTTTTATATTCTGAAAAAATAGCATCAAATGTTAAGTCTTCTTCCAAAAGTCGCTATCATACTTATTTATGAACTTTCAAAAGTATCAATCTTCTGATGAACTTAGAAAGCAGCTTTAGGTCGTATAGACTGTTAATGTTATCTTATGACATGTTATGTTACAATTTTAAAAGGCTCCAAATTTGCAGGTAATAATAAAAAAGATTCAATTTAAATGTTACTTGTTGTCGTAGTCGCTTTTTCAAATTTATGGCTTTCTATAATAAAATCACATAACGCTGTTTGCAAGTGGACTACTCATTTCCTACTAATAATAAACATTACTTTATTTTAAACATGTTATGTGTAATTTTGCTCTTGCGACAAATTTGGTATGTAACAGTAAACAGGCAATGATTAATTTTATTACACGGCGTGCGAATTTGCACACATTAAAAGAGGAAACTGGTTACCTCTCTTAATATGCGCAAATAAACAAAAATTTTTTAGAGTGTATTTTCAGTAAATTTCATAAAAGTCTCCTTAAATAAATCAAAGTTAGTTTTTTAAACTACATTGAAATCTTCTTTCATTTTAAATTAACAAATGAAAATATGTGATATGAAAGAGATTACTACAGAAAGAGTATAATTTACTTTATATATTTACATATATATATCGTCGTTTAAAGTACAAACCCGCGTATCGTCATTCTGCAAAACCGCGTAACTGACATTTGCTGCCAAAAATTGGATTTGCTCACACAAGCTCTTGGCTCAATCCTTTTCCATTCGTCCTGAAATATACTAGCCAGAAATGCGATTGCTTTATAAAAAAAGAGAACCATTTTGAAATAAAAGTGTTTTTACTCTAGAAAATAATTTATGCAACGTCACATACGCAGTTTTGCTTTTTGTTGATACGCGGTTTTGTACTTTAAACGACGATATGTATATTAAGATCTTGCTTAAAGCATCCTTTAAGCTAATTAAAGTAATTGCGCTTATACTTATTTTGGTGAGATCTCTTCATATGTTCATTGCTTCGTTCACAAAAAATAAAATGCTTTAATTTCACGCTTAAGTAGCGATTCTTTATACGTTCAGAAAACGTAATGCTTTCTACCATCTTTAATGAAAATCGATTTTTGAACAAAAAAAACTTTATAGGAAATATAAAATTTTGGCCTATTTAAAAAAGTATCCACATTTATACTGACCGGAAAAAATAAGTATCCCGCAAAAATTCGTCTAAAAATGTATCCAATTGGATCTATTTAGATCCAAACGGCATCCCTGCTTATAACAGCTCATACTGATATTGACTTCGGCAAACCTGTACTCCGAATCATGTTGCACGAAACCAGCAACCGCCGTATTTGATCGACTGCCAAAAGCACGATACTGCTTTTGGACGGTTGCCGAAAGCATGAGAGCTTATGTGAAAGACTGGCGAAGGCAAGATGCCGCAGTTAGCTAACTTGATTTGTTGCAGAAGTCAGCAACAAGTCAGATGATTTTCAGCAACAAGTCAAACTTCTTCTGCAACAAATGATGAGCTCTCATGCTTTCGGAACCGTTCAACTGCCGCGCAGTGTTGCCAGAACTTTTTGGGCAGACCGGCTAGATTGGCCAAAAAAAGCGGCTAAAAACGGCTAAAATGTTTTAGTGAAAATTCACATGCTTTATTTAAATAAATCGCAAGAAACGAAAGACTAGTTAACACCATTAATTTATATCTAGTGTATATTCCTCATCATCAAATGAATCACTATTGTATATATCACCTGAATTCATTAATTTTAAGAGATCGTCATCTACAGTAAAATTATGGCAGCATTTTTCTTTACGTTTTAAACCGTATCTTATATATAAAATAGCGTTTAACGTTTTAACGCACATTGGATTTCTTTGCTTAGTTTTTATTATATTCATTGAACTAAATATTCGCTCTACTTCTGCATTACTTATAGGCAAAACAAGAAAACTAAAAACTAGGTTGGAAAGGTCAGCAAAAGGGTTTTCTCCTAGGGCATTTCGAAATTGATAAACTTCGGCCCAAAATTTTACAGTTGAGTCTAAATTACTCCAGGTATGTAACTTTAACCGTTGCCATTGCATCTCTATGGATGTTATTTCGTCGGCATTATATTTGTGTTTTTGTTGCTGTAGTTGAACAAATACTTTTGGTTTAATTACTCTTAATGCATTTCCAACCGAAAAAAGTCAATTTTTTTTTAGTGTGGCAATATTTGTAGGGAGGCGTTGACGTAATTCCTTTATTAAAGTGATAATAAAATAGCGACCATTTTCTCGAATTATTTTCTCGGCTTCGTGGTCTAAAGCATTTGTGCTTACTTTTGTTTTTAAATACTCTTCAAAACTGTGATAAAACTGAGGGAATGGAGCAAGGTATGGTTCCAACGGGGAGCATATAGGATCAAATTTGTCCGCGCTAATAACCCCTAGGAAGCATAGATGCGAAAGTAAAACATTGAGTTCATTAAAAATCTTCATTGGGTCTGCATTATTGCTTTCGAACAACTTGTTTACTTTTTGCACCTGAAAATTAGGCAAATAGTAAAATCGGCTAAAAACGGCTAACTTTTTTTTACAAACCGGCTAACAAATCGGCTGCCGGCTAGATCGAATTTTCTCCGGCTAGTTGCTATCAAAACCGGCTAAATCTAGCCGGAAAACGGCTAAAATGGCAACGCTGCTGCCGCGTTTGCTGGTTTCGTGCACGATCATTCGGAGTACAGGTTTGCCGAAGTCAATATCAAGATGAGCTGTTATAAGCATCGTTCACTTGTGGTGGCTGTATTTGCAAGATCAGCATGCTATGCGCTGGTGTGTTCAGTCATCCTCTAATTTCGTTTAGGTATCGATACTAACGGGTGATTTTTTTGAGGTTAGGATTTTCATGCATTAGTATTTGACAGATCACGTGGGATTTCAGACATGGTGTCAAAGAGAAAGATGCTCAGTATGCTTTGACATTTCATCATGAAT
>NW_016158271.1:3823-10735 GCF_001687245.7 Rhagoletis zephyria | reverse complement strand
TTAAGAACTTCGAATTTCACTATTTTAGTTGGCAACGCCGTTGATAGTTACGATCGGATTACAGCATACCAATTTTCGAATTTTCGGAACGGAGCTACGAATTCGTAACTACGAACTTTCGAATTACAGCATAGGGGTGTTAGTTTTGCATTACTTACCTAGTTTCTTCCGTCCATTTTCCTTTAATCCTTTTTTTTTGAGTTTTTTTGTATGGGATTTCGGTTTTTACTCAGATTATCACATTTCTCTTTTTTCATACAGTTTATCACGTCTTTTTTTACTGGAATTTATTTGTTTAGTAGCGGTTTCCTATTTTTTTTATTTTTGCGCGCTTTGATCGGCCAATTATCAATTTTCTTTATTGATTTGATTTGATTTGAATTTGTTTTATAAAAAGTATTGGCATATATATATATATATATATATATATATATATTTTTTTTGAAACTTCCATTTTATTGGTTTGAATAACTAAAATCAAGTTTCGTTTTTCTTTAATTCAAAAAGGGCCAAAGAAACTAATATAAGCTTTAGTTCACGTTTTCCGCATTTACTTGATTTTCTTTTTGTGGTTTACCTTTTATGGTTTTCAAAAAGAGGTGTATTTTGAATTCATGATTTGACTCTACTTTCGTTATACCGAATCACGTAATTTTAAGCTCACTTTGGTTTCTTTGCGCTTATAAAAAAAAAAATTCGTATTTCACTTTTAAACACCTTTTTTTTGCACATTTAAAAACTTTCCGCGATTACTATCGGGCGATCCGCCGTACTAGCTATACTATTCCTAGTACCGACACGCTAGGCTAGTACTTTTATATATAAGAGAACTTATGAATATACGTATGTAAGGTTTTCGGTGAAGTTCGGATGAGAGTGTTATGATGGAAATGAGGCTCTAATTTATTAATTTTGGTGTGTGTGTGTTGCGCTCGCGCGCAGCAGGGGACATGGGGTAATGACGGACAATAGGACTGATTGACATAGGAGGACGGGATGACTGACCAACGGACTTAGTCAGGTTAAGGGGGCGTTGTTAGGTCAGAGGAGTCAACACAACGCCCATGGTTTCGCGTCGACTGGACGCCGAAGAGGGTGGGTAGACTCCGCCTGACAGGACTGGACCTTGCGTTTTCTGCTATCTTTTTGTCATCGAGTTTTTTTATAAATCTTTTTTTTGCGTATTTCTTTATAAATTATTCGGCATGAACTTTATTTGTTAGTGTAGCGTAGGCAAGGCGAGTGTGCAAAGACCCACCCCAACCGATGAGCTCTGCCAGGAACCACCAGCATGCCGATGTGCCACTCGACCGTGCCACAAACCTACTGTTACACTACAATGGCGCCCAACGAAATAGACCAGCAATCTTTCAGCTTACCATTTTTGTACCCTTTTTCTTTTAACTAACTTTAGTTTATCTTAATCCCTATTCTTTAATGTTCCATCTTCTTCATTTTCCTTTTTTTTTTGTTTTCTTTTTTTGACTGTGTTAGGGTATCCCAGCAACAACATCGCGTCGGTCCGTCGTGAGCGGTTTGTGTTGCATTGAGGAATTGGGGGGGTTGTGCTTAGTCTCCGTCAAAGGCCCTTCTGCAGACTCCAGTGTTTGATTAAGTGGGATTTGACAGAGCCTAACACACATTAGGGGAGACTAAGAAGTTATTTTTTTGTTTGTGCGAGGACTGCTGTTCAAGCTGCGCTACTGGCAATCCAGCATTGCTAGCGATTGAGGCTTACAGCGCGTCTTCACATGGGGTGAGGGAAGTGTGGCATCCACACTTCGGGATCCGTCACTAGGTATGTAGTGCCACACTAATACGTTAAACAGGGGAGTAGTTGACTCGACTTCGGACATGGGACGTACGGACTTATTACTCCCGCTATAACCTCCGCGGCGCAACACCACACACACCAATCAAACAGATCCATCGATTTTGTTTCCTAAAAAAAAAAAACAAAAAAAAAAGACTGCGAAATATTTTACACAGAGAAGAACAAATAAAGTGCTCAAACTTTTAGACAAGCTAAATTTTAATACCTGAAGTTTTCAATACCTTTTTATCTTTTTTTCTTGTTTATATTCCTATTTAAACATTCCCTCATTTATTTATATTACTTTTATCTAATCCATGTTTTTATTGCCTGCATATATATACATACAAATACATAACATACATATTATTTTTTTTTTGCAATAAAATTTCTGTTTATTTTCGTTTTTTTTTTGAGTAAACACGCTCAGAAATAATAACTGTTTTGATATTGGTTTGTAGAATTTTTGGAAATCTTCACCAGATATCCTGCATTTATCTTAATGTATTAATTTTTGATTCGTTTTGAAGTCTTGAATTTATTTATTTATTCTTATTTTTTTTTTGNTATTTTCGTTTTTTTTTTGAGTAAACACGCTCAGAAATAATAACTGTTTTGATATTGGTTTGTAGAATTTTTGGAAATCTTCACCAGATATCCTGCATTTATCTTAATGTATTAATTTTTGATTCGTTTTGAAGTCTTGAATTTATTTATTTATTCTTATTTTTTTTTTGGTTTTGAATTTATTTATTTATTATTATTATTTTTGGTTTTACGGTTGAATATGTTATCAGTTTCTGTTCAAAGTTTGCAGTGTGAAACTTAGTTTGTTTGTTGGTACATCGCATCAATTACATTTGTTAGATTTTTGAATGGTAATACTCTGAAATAATAATATCCTTGAAGTTTTGAATTTTTGGTGCAGATTTTCTAAGATTTATTATAAGTTTGATTCATTTAATTTGAAATCAGTTCCACTATACTTATTTATCTTTTTCTTTGGTGAGTGTACATAGGTATACTGCTCGTTTAGTTTGAATTGTGCCTGGATTAACGTTTTTTTGAAATTATAAATTTTAAATTTTTAAATTTTGAATTCACACATTATTTGATTACTCCTTGAATTTTAGTGGACACATTAGAAGGAAAATCATAATAATTTGATTGGATTCGGAAGTTTTGAATTGTATTAACAACCTTTTAGGCTCGTTGAATCTATCTGAAGTTGTTTNCCTGGATTAACGTTTTTTTGAAATTATCAATTTTAAATTTTTAAATTTTGAATTCACACATTATTTGATTACTCCTTGAATTTTAGTGGACACATTAGAAGGAAAATCATAATAATTTGATTAGATTCGGAAGTTTTGAATTGTATTAACAACCTTTTAGGCTCGTTGAATCTATCTGAAGTTGTTTTTATTATTGTTATTTTTTTATTATTATTAGTTTTATCATTTGGTTAATTTGTTTTGAATTTTCGTATTTTCTTTTTGAGATTTTGGAATTTTTTTGTTTTTGTCTGAGTTGTTGCTGTTATAAGCTNTGAGTTGTTGCTGTTGGGTTTTGACTTTGGTTTTGCTTTTTATAAGCTTGTCTGCGAGGCGGCTTGAAGACAAATTCGGTAGTGTGGGCGTTTGAATGTCTGAGGAGCAAGAGAGTGATAGAAGGATTGTACGTGGTTTAGGGATTTTAGGTTCAAACAGACCAGTTACCAGTAGTTATTTCCGCGCCCTTGAAAACCAGGTCGTGGGTTCAATTTTTAATCAAATTGACACTGGAATTGAACGGCCGGTGGATTTCGTTCCTGCTGACTTCTTTAATAGATGCGCTGGTAGGATTTTTGGCACGATCGAATCTGAGCAACCAAACAACGTATCGACCACAAACGTAATATCGGTCGGGGAATATAATAGTAGTCTTAGTTTCTCGCAAAAAGTTGATCTGCTTTTCCAAATGTCGCAAAGTGGTTCTTTGGGAGGTGCGGGAAGCGATGACCCTGTGGGGAGAAATCCACCCAGTGACTCGGCAGCTGTTGGTTCAAAAGCTCAGAGCAGTGAGCCTGCCGGCACTGCAACAAGCATTGAGCAACTGAGCCGATTAACGGCTATGATGATGCAACAAAATGAAATGATGTCGCAGTGCATGAACGAGGTGCGGCATATGAGAGATAATGTTGCGAGCCTCAGCGGCCGGGTTGCTGAAATGGAGACGTCAGCCCAAGCACTGGACCATCGCTCCACCAATGCATCAACTCCGGAAAACAGAGGGAGAGGAGGAGAAACAAGAAATCGGGAAAACGAGGGTGCTGGTAGTAGAAATAATGAGAGGTCTGGACAAGACGAGCGTGAGCCACCGAGGTGGAGGAAAGTCGACCTCGAGAAGTGGTATATTAAATTCGACGGCACTAGCAAAGGAATAAGCGTAGAAAGTTTTATCTTTCGGGTTGAAAAGTTGAGGGAACAAAATAACATCTCTTTCTTCCAGCTTTTCACGGACTTTCACTGTCTGATTTCCGGCGGCGCCTTGAAATGGTATTGGCAGATACTCGAGGACCAAGCGGAAAATCCCGAGTTTGGATATTTCGAGATGAAAGCCGAACTGCTAAACCATTTCAAGACTGCTGAGTCCGACTATGAAATCATCCGTGAAATAATGGAACGAAAGCAACAACCCAGTGAAAGTTTTGACGACTTCTATAGCGAAATCCATAACATGACTTTTAGACTCCGAAAAAAGATCCCTGAGAAGGAGATGGTAGGAATAATTAGGGGTAACCTAAAGGCGTGTTTAGCCAATTTGACGTTCGCGTCCAAAATGGAAACTCTGGCGGAGCTGAAGTCAGAGTGTAAAAGAGCTGAGAAGGTGATAAAGGAGAACAAGAGTAGAGCTAGAGCCGTAAACGAGTTAGAAATAGAGCCAGTAGAGAACGCAGGAGANGTCCAAAATGGAAACTCTGGCGGAGCTGAAGTCAGAGTGTAAAAGAGCTGAGAAGGTGATAAAGGAGAACAAGAGTAGAGCTAGAGCCGTAAACGAGTTAGAAATAGAGCCAGTAGAGAACTCAGGAGAAAAATTGTTAGAAGCGTTTGATAGGAACAAACTTGATAGGAACCACAACATTCCCTCCCGGTGAAGAACTGTGATACCACGTCCACGTCCACATCTGTTTGTCCTAATGCGTCCAAGTCCATCATTAAATCCTTTTGTCCCTCACCCTTCCACTTAATGTTGTGTTTCTCTTGCGGCATGCCGGTGGACCACTATACGAAAAACCCGGCTGAGGCCCAAAGAGAAACCATGTGTAAGTCGTCATTTCATAATATGTTGTGTTTTGCTTGTGGTGGTGATTCGTCCTTTTGTGTTTATAAAAGTAAGGGAAACTCCAGTCTGGCGGAGATAACCGGGGGCTTCAGCCAGGAAATGGGCAACCCGGAGGCAAAGAAATGAAGATATTAAAAAGAGAAAAGGAAACTGAAGTTATGGAAAATAATGAAGTTGTGAAGAAACAGGAAATAAAAAGTTTACATCAGCGAAAGGTAGAATATGAGGAGGCGCGTAGGCGAATATTTTTGGAAGAAATAGTAGGTAAGACAAAAAAACATAGGAACTTTAAGAAAATAGCTAAAATGAGGGAAAGGAAGAAGAATTTGAAAAGAATTTATAATAAGATAATTTCCACTATAGTGACCCTTAAAGGAGACAATAGGTTCTTTGCCAAGACCACAATTGGGGGGTACGAAGTGTTAGCCCTACTGGACTCCGGTGCTGGTGCTAGCTGTTTAGGAAAGAACGCAAGTTTGTTATTGAAAGGTAAAGAAAATGCGATCCTGCCGATCAGGGAACAGAGTATTAAGACAGCTAATGGTGGAGAGACTGCCGTTGTTGGAGCCATCAAGCTACCAGTGTTGTGGGACAACCAAACAAGGGAATTAGAATTTTTAATAGTACCTGGTCTTCAACAAGAGGTATATTTAGGTATCGACTTCTGGTTAGCTTTTGGAATGAATGTTGTAAGCAAGGGAATGAATGGGGGTGTGAATGATGCTAGCGTTGCCGAACTCGTTCCCGCCGATGGTGACTTGTCCTTCGATGCCGTGCAGCACGTTTTGACACCAGAACAGACGAGCGCATTGGAATGGGTGAAATCCCAGTTTCCCCGATTTGCAGCGTTAGGGTTAGACCGGACAAATTTAGAAGAGCACGTTATTGAGGTAGCTGACGAGAATCTGCCAGTTAAGCAGCGCCACTATCCGATTTCGCCAGCCATCCAAAAATTAGTATATGCTGAACTGGACCGTATGTTGAGTATGGGAGTAATTGAAGAATCAAATAGTAGTTGGAGTTCGCCAGTTTCATTGGTCGTCAAAGGAACGAAAAATCGTCTCTGTTTGGATGCTCGAAAGGTGAATGAGAGGACGATCAAAGACGCGTACCCACTGCCACATATCGACGGAATTCTCAGCAGATTCCAGAATAGCAGGTTTATCTCAGCTATTGACCTAAAGGACGCATTCTGGCAGATCCCGTTAGAACCCAAATCGAGAGGAAAGACTGCTTTTACTGTGCCTGGTAGACCACTGTACCAGTTCACAGTCATGCCGTTAGGACTGTGCAACGCGGCACAAAGAATGTGTCGTTTAATGGACAAGGTCATACCCGCTTCCTTACGTGAATGTGTATTTGTTTACCTTGAATATTTGTTAGTGTGTTCAGAAGATTTCTCGTCCCATATATGTTTGCTAGAAAAGGTCGCTCGGTGTTTGCGTGAGGCAAAATTGACAATAAACGTAGAAAAAAGCAAGTTCTGTTACAAAGAGGTGCGGTATCTCGCCTACGTAGTCGGTGATGGGTGTATCAGAACGGATGCCAACAAGGTTGCAGCTGTGAGGGACTTTCCCGAACCTAAAACCCCAAAACAGCTAAGACGGTTCCTGGGCATGTCAGGTTGGTACCGTCGATTTATCCAGGATTATGCGACCATTGCAGCCCCACTGCACGACTGCCTCTCAAAAGACAAAATTAAAAAGTTTACGATGACTGACGAGGCCAAAGTTTCCTTTGGGAAGCTCAAACAAAGTTTGATTACGGCGCCCGTA
>NW_016158271.1:2713-3718 GCF_001687245.7 Rhagoletis zephyria | reverse complement strand
GTATCAGAACGGATGCCAACAAGGTTGCAGCTGTGAGGGACTTTCCCGAACCTAAAACCCCAAAACAGCTAAGACGGTTCCTGGGCATGTCAGGTTGGTACCGTCGATTTATCCAGGATTATGCGACCATTGCAGGCTCGCTGCACGACTGCCTCTCAAAAGACAAAATTAAAAAGTTTACGATGACTGACGAGGCCAAAGTTTCCTTTGGGAAGCTCAAACAAAGTTTGATTACGGCGCCCGTATTGACTCACCCGGACTTCAACAGACGCTTCTATATCCAATGTGACGCCTCGACAGACGGAGTGGGAGGGGTTTTGTTTCAATTAGACGACGACCAAAATGAACGACCAATTGCGTATGTTNACCATCCGGACTTCAACAGACGGACGCATCGACAAACGGAGTGGGAGGGGTTTTGTTTCAATTAGACGATGACCAAAACGAACGACCAATTGCGTATGTTTCAGCTAAGCTAAACAAAGCCCAAAAGAATTACAGCATTACCGAGCTTGAATGCTACGCTGCGATCGTAAGTGTTAAGAGGTTCAGGCCATACGTCGAAGGTCTTCCATTTACTATCATCACGGACCATGCAAGCCTAAAGTGGCTCATGCACCAAAAGGATTTATCTGGAAGGTTGGCAAGATGGAGCCTGAAACTTCAAAGTTTTGATTTCGAGATTGAGCACAGAAAGGGAGCTCAAAACATAGTGCCTGATACGCTATCAAGGATGAATATGGACGAACTAAAATTAAGCGATCGAGCGTTGGACGTACGCCTCGAATCGCCGTTTTTTGCATCGGAAGAATACGAAGAGCTGAAAAGGACAGTGACTGAAAACAAAGACAGACTTCCTGACCTCTGTGTATCGGACGGCTACGTGTACCGGCGAACAAGGTTTGACAGGGGGGACGAGCTTCAAGCGGACCAAGCCTGGAAGCTTTGGGTTCCGTCGGAGTTGCGACAGGGGCTGGTTGAGTCTTCTCACAGCTCACCTTCCAC
>NW_016158271.1:896-1153 GCF_001687245.7 Rhagoletis zephyria | reverse complement strand
ATATAAAATAAAACGGTCCATAACGCGTACACCTAGCGGTCCCGTACATACATATATCGCCTACCATCCGGTGAAGTAAATTTGTTGTTATCGTCGAATTTGGCTAACTTGAATAGGAGGTAAGTTCTAAAGATTCATATTAAAGGTGAAGAAATCAAGTGTTTTGTGTTACTAGTGCCGCCATAAGAAATAATTTGACATACCTAAATGCTTATGTACGTGCACGCACAGAAGATTTGAGTGAATATATGTGCGTG
>NW_016158271.1:0-794 GCF_001687245.7 Rhagoletis zephyria | reverse complement strand
CCCACGGAGGAAGAAACAAAGACGTCGCTGCTATAAAATTGACAGCAACATCTGTCTGCACAGGAGCATCTGTGTCACCCACCCACCAAATTTTGGGACTAGAAGCATCGCTCATATAACACTACTACTGGACGGAAAGTCGCAGATACATTGGTGAGAGATACCCACTTCCATAGGCCACCAGCAGCAAAATCGGATTTTGGTGTCTAAGCCAGGATCAACGTAAGACGCTGACCATCTGCTCTAGAGTGAGCAGAACCTACACGAGTGCACAGGAGAGGATTGAAGTAGCCAGAGCCCTACCGGCAGTGGATGAAGGAAAAAATCACTCTAGCTTTATTGAGTTTTTTTATTCAGTAGAAATGTTGCTCAGTTGGAGTTTTATTGAGTAATTTTATTGTATTCATTCGGAATTTTGCTCAGTAGAAGTTTTATTGAGTTTTTACATGAAGCATTTAGTTTAGCTATTAAGAGAGTTTTCAAAGTACATATAAGCATTGAAGTATATAGTTTTTTTAAATAGCAATATTATCAAGACAAGAGTTAGTTTTGTATTACTTACCTAGTTTCTTCCGTCCATTTTCCTTTATTCCTTTTTTTTGAGTTTTTTTGTATGGGATTTCAGTTTTTACTCAGTTTATCACATTTCTCTTTTTTCATACAGTTTATCACGTCTTTTTTTACTGGAATTTATTAGTTTAGTAGCGGTTTCCTATTTTTTTTATTTTTGCACGCTTTGGCCGATCAATTATCAATTTTCTTTATTGATTTGATTTGCTTTGAATTTGTTTTAT
>NW_016158270.1:141015-149253 GCF_001687245.7 Rhagoletis zephyria | reverse complement strand
TGTTTATATTTCTGACTGCATACCAACACACTTTACTAATTTTCGACATCTGGTATCGGATTTCTTAGATTTCCATCAGCAGTACACCCTGTTATCGATTCCGGTTCTGAATGGTATCGGATTTCTCAGCTTTCCATCAGCGGTACACCCTGTGATCGATTCCGGTTCTGAATGGTATCGGGTTTCTCGGATTTCCATCAGCGGAACACCCTGTGATCGGTTCCGTTTCCGGACTCAGATTTGTCACCAGCGACATCTTGCGGCTTTTATTTGGGTTCTGAACTTGGATTACGATCGGCGACATCTCTTGGCGGAGCAGCAAAGCTTGCGGCAGAGCACCAGCAAACCGTATTGCGGTTCTGGACCGGTGCAAGCAGCAAACCATATGCCGATTCTGGACCAGTGCAAGCAGCGCTGCTAGCATAACTATACTACTGAGATACAATTATAAGACTCTAGATGTCGCCCCGCCAGAAGAAGTTGCGCCTAAATATATGTNCGGCGACATCTCTTGGCGGAGCAGCAAAGCTTGCGGCAGAGCACCAGCAAACCGTATTGCGGTTCTGGACCGGTGCAAGCAGCAAACCATATGCCGATTCTGGACCAGTGCAAGCAGCGCTGCTAGCATAACTATACTACTGAGATACAATTATAAGACTCTAGATGTCGCCCCGCCAGAAGAAGTTGCGCCTAAATATATGTACTATTTACATACGCTACAGCGGAAATGGACGACACGCCATTTCTTTAAATGAAATTAGCTGCTGCTATATGTATGTATGTACCAGAGACCGGCTTTGAGTACTAATAAAATTTGTGTACTTATTCATGATCCATAAAAATTAGTGCAAATGAGCACTTACACTAATTCAAAAAATCACTAAGAGTAGTTTCCACCAAAACAAGAACACCCAGCTGGAGTTTACTCATTTGGTCGAGTGAGAGGCTGAAAATAATTTCAATGAGTTTAATATTATTTGTGTTCTGCTTTGTTCTACATCAGTGTTAGCATTTTTGGTACAATTGTACTTTTTTGATACAATTTCGTTTACTACGCAGTACTTTTTAGTACAATTTGGGATGAATACTATAAATATATACGTAGCTCTGAAAATTCACTGCGGGAATTCGTATCTTTTTGTCTTCGCCTTCTCCTTTTTGCCTTTGTAAGTTTTGAAAAAAGGTTTTGAAATAACCATTATAACATAGCGAAAGGTGTGATATCAACCTCACATTCCTAGGCAAGTTTCAAAAGAATATTTTCGATACTGAATCTTATTAAAACAAAATGTCGAAATCAGCTTAATATAGTTAGAAACAGTGTCATCCTTAATTCTTTATGTTCTTAAATATCATAACTTCACGACACTCATATATTGACTAGAGTTGACTATTTATTTTATTATTTTTTAATTCTTATTATTTGTTTATAAAAATATAGTTAATTCCTTAACAAAAACTGTATGAAAATAAGTTTAAATCTTTGAACAACATTAAAAAAATCGACAAAATTTCGTAAAAATTTCGAGCTTTCTATTTCAATTTTAGTATAATAAAATGCAAGTTTAAAGCAGCTGGAATTTGCCGTCAATGTCATATTATCTAAACGCGATTTTTTTTTTTTTAACGAAGAAAATGAGCAACACCTTCATCAAAAAAAAATATATATATTAAAAATCAACGATAAGTCGCAGCTATTTTAAACTTGCACTTCATTTAAATTGATCGGACTACAAACGGCATTCTCAAAACATGTATTTCTAGGAAATCGGGTTAAAAGCCCGCAATTTTTACGAAAGTTTGTTGATTTTTTTAATGTTGCGCAAAAATTGAACCTTGGGGTTTTATTAAAGTATAAACTGCATTTTTATAAACAAATAATTAAAATTAAATATTTTGAGATAATTGGTCAATCTTGTCAATATGTGAGTGTCGTAAAGTTTTGATAAGCACTTGAAATACTAAAAATAAAATTTCAAACTTTAGTATTGAATTCAAAGAAGATATCTCCTTTATCCATGCATAATAACTTACAAAAATTTGTTTGTTAAGAAGTGTACCTTAAAGNTCAAACTTTAGTACTGAATTCAAAGAAGATGTCTCCTTTATCCATGCATAATAACATAAAAAAAATTGTTTGTTAAGAAGTGTACCTTAAAATCTGTGCATAAACATTTATGTTCAAAGTGTGGAATGTACCTACATAAACTTTCCCATGAATACCATCAAATCATTGATCTTGAAGGGAATCTATGTATGCATGTACTAAGAAAATATATGAGCAAATTAAAAATTCGATGCAATTTACAGTCGAAAAGTGTAGATCTCGTACTGAATGAACAATTTCATTTCCCAACACTGTGCGACATGCGGGCGCCACCATAAACAAGTGTGAGCTAAAAGTGAGAGTGTGTAAGTGTGTCTTCCCATGCTGTCGCTTTCTCGTCGTTTGTACATGTTTTGTTGCTATAAACGACGAAAATTACTAAATTCACTAAAATCACTTAACTGAACTATTGGTGCTTCTTAGTGCTCCTACTCATTTCGGTATAACTAATTTGTTTAATGGCTCAATGAGAGAATTGAGCACTACACCAATGCACACGATTGAGAGAAATAGAGATTGCGCCAATCGCGGTACCGCTAATCCGCTCTTTGTGATTTTGACAGAATGAGCTGTGCGCGTGACGTCATCTTGGTGCAATTGTTGAATGTGAGCATACGAAAAAAACCAAATAACAATTCTAATATTTGTGCGTTAATATTTCTGCGTGGTTTTAAACAATTATTGACACATTAAAAGGCAAAACGAAGTGTGCAGTGGCAAAGTGTAATAATGAAAACAAAAGGAAAGCGTGCTGTATAAGTTATTTTTTCGTTTCCTACGGACGCAAACCTGGCGAAAAAGTGGAAGCAGTTCTGCCGGGGAGGACATGCATTAAACACCAAATCCAGCTTTGTGCTATGTGTGTGAGCTATGAGCTTCTACATGGAACTATGTTGGCCTTTCCTTGGTGAATTGTAGTAGGTATATTTCCACGGTGAATGTAGACAGTTGCTGGTTTAGTTTGCTGGCAATGGCATACATACAAAAGTAGTTTCTACAGTAAATAGATAAATGAACTTCACTACCTACTTATTTTTGTTATTACCTGATTCTTTTAGTGCTGGTATGAGGTAATGCACCAGTGGATAAGGTCGCCAGGCATTAATTCAAGCGGCATCTTACCGCGCTGCTACGTACTTAATACAAAACAGTGGCCAAATTATTATACATTTAAAAGTTCAGCTTAAATTATGTTTTACTGACATAGAATATTTGCTTCCAAAAAAGTCACACAAATAAGAGCTGTGGAGTCAACAGCTGTGGAGTTTATGGTGGTTGGCTACCGTCTACAAATATAAATATGCACTCTGCATGGCTTTTTAAAATGGCAAGTCCAAAGATTCACTTTGCTGCACACCTTCCTTTTGGTCTACATGAAATTGCAAACACTGTTCATGCATCCATTTTTTCATGTGCTAAAAATCGTACTTATCTAAAGGGCTATATGTCCAAAATTATTGCTACGTGTTCCTAATTAATCAATCTTTGTATATTTATTGATTCATGCAAAATTGGGCCATGTAATATTAAAATTAACACATTTTTCTGCATTGTTTACATATTTTTATATGCGTTTTGGCATTTCTCTCTCGCAATTGCACTAAGATGACGTCACGCAAAAATTACGCTCAAAAATCCTCTCTCATTGGCGCAGTCTTGTATTCTATCATTCTTGACCAATGCATATCAACAGAGAACTTAGTCATTTTACATGCTCTCGCTTTGTGTGCCGAGCGTAAAATAGTGTTAGTGCATATGTGTGAATATTCTGCAATGAATAATATCCACTAATTCTATTATTTCTTGTGTTATTCAACCAATTACTTAAAAACACGAATAATTGCAGTTCCCTGGTATGTACATATCTGTGTTCGTATGGAAAAGTAGCTTATGTCGAAGGGCTGGATTTAGTATAAATCGGCATTCGCAGCATGTGATTGCGAATGATTCACAGGCACTGAGCCGTTGAACAACGTTTGGCAAATAAACGTGCCAGAAATAGTTCCGATACTAGCAAGTCAATATTCTTATTAAGTCTCATCGAAAAATTTCTTGTCGTTTAAAGAATAAAGGGAATGCCACATTATACTAAAGCCAGCCTTTCGACATAAGCTACTTTTCCATACGAACACAGATATGTATGCATGTTTATACTAAACGTGAGCAAACAACATTTTGCTTGCATATAGTGATAGAACTTTTTAGAAAAGTATCGATACTAGTACTCATTTATAATACTCTCAAAAAGAATCGATGCCAGTACTCATATTTGCAAAAAAGTATCGATAATACTCCTACTTCTAAGTATTTTCAGGGCAAACGCGAAAAGTTAACAAAAATGAGATTGTTTTGTTTACATATACATATGACCTCTTTCTTTTTGTAAATTGAATAGGAATTGCTTTTAATAGCTGAAGTCTGATCTAACAAGCATTTCAAACGGAGTTTTTGAAAAGAACTTGCAATAAGTTTAAAAGCGTAAAATAAATGTTTATAGCAAAAGGCTTATTTGAAGCTTTTAAAAGTAACTAAAGCCATTATCTAAAGGAAAGATAAGCTCCCTTTCACAAAAATTTTCTTCGAAAGCGGGCTGGATTTCGAGTTTAAAACCAAAGTAGAATACATTGGAAAACGAAGGCTCCGTTATTCTGGAAAAATGCCAAGTTATCGAGCCGAAGACCACCCTTCTAACGCATTCCTTACACCGGCTCAAAACAATTGGTGTACGCTTTTAACCAGACTCACTTGCCGCCACATATTTCGACCCACTGAATCCAAATCTGAGGTCCGTTTGACTCGTTTTTTGCCATTTTTTCATNATTATTCTTCTATGTTGTATAAAAATTTCATAGCGATTACCAATAGCTCAGTNTTCACAATTTTCGCAATTAACTCCAAATTTAGGAGGTGTACGAGTCAAATGGACCTCAATACATGTCGATATGTGGGTCTGGTTAAAAGCAAAGACCACTTTTTTCGTGTGGGCCAGTGTTATCAAAGGTATGGCAAGAGATTCGTTTTCTAATTATTTAAGAAGTTTTAACCGAGCCAAATGTCCACATGACTGCTACCTCTTCTTCTATGTTGTATAAAAATTTCATAGCGATTACCAATAGCTCATCAGAACAACATATACATATATTAATTTTTCGGTTTTTTGAGTTATGACAGTATGGAAGTATATTAACGTTATGCCCATGGGGTAATTTTTAAACATTTTTCAATGTTATTGAAAAAAAAATAAAATTTACCTAAACAAGCTTTTAAAACGTCGATACTTTTTCGTATTCGCGATATTTACTCAGTACTTGTCAAAAAGTATCGAGTCTTCGATACTACTCAGTACTCATGAAAAGTATCGATATTCTGTACTCGGTACTCGTATCGTTCTATCACTACTTGCATAGTCTTCCGTTCTCTTTCACTGCAAGCTGAATTATTTTAATCTCTATTGCAAAATTTTGTACAGACAAGACTAAAAAGTAGAAAATAAATACAATAAAATAAAACTTTTTAATATACAACGCTTTTATAAATGGACTAAAAATTAGAAAATAATATTTCCTAGTCCCATAGAATTTGTATAGATAACTTCTGATTTTGAAATTTTAGTGGAAGTCATTATAAACCATTTATGAGATTGAAACTGAAAGCGTGGGGCGCATGTAATAGACCTGAATTGATATGAAGGATAATATATGTATGAATGTGGATATATGAATAACGACCGCTTAAAATCGATCTCAAATTTGTACTTTCTCTGTAGAAATGTTAGGTCTATGTTATGTAGTTTGACTATTGTCAATTAAATCTAATGTTTTGTATTGCATGCGCTCCACGTTTTTCGTTTTCAATCTCATAAATGGTTTATAATGACTTTTTCTAAAATTTCAAAGTCAACAACGGGCCCTTAGCTTAGATGAAAATGCTTCAGTTTAAGATAGAATTTAAGGCCGGTCCATATAGAACTTTCGCGTTGGCTTTGGCGTTGGCGTTAGTTTGAGAGAACGCACGTTAAAAGTGTGCTTGCTACAATGAATGATTGGCAGCGAATGCTTGGGCCAATAAATTAACATACTAACGACAGACAAATTAATATTTCATATAAAAAATTGCATTAAAAACGATATTTCTTGCCCCCACTTGATTAAAAAGGAAAAATATTTCACATAATTTTATTTATTTGCAACAGCTGACGAGCAAAGCACGCGAAAAGTTGAGAGTCGGTCATCTTTTTGCTTTGTGTTGGCGTGAGCGTTGTTGAATTTTGGGTATGTGGACGGCCAAGAATGATAGAATACAAGTTTGCGCTGATCAGAGGGGATTTTTGAGAATTACTTTTGTGTGACGTCACACTGGTGCAATTGCGAGAGAGAAATGCCAAAATGTGAGCAAAAATGGAAGAAGAAAAAATGTTGCAAGGAAAGCGTAAACAAGTTGCACAAGTGTGACGACATGCAAACAACGATTCTGTCAAATTCGTTAAGAGAGGAATAGCGGTCCGAGATCGGCGCAACCTTTGTATTCTCTCAATCGTGGTGGACGGCTGCATTTGAATCAGAGGTGGGCACTCACACTATCACACACATGCGCTTGTGTGCGAAGCAGCGAAGTTTTGCTCAACAGCCAGTGCTCGGACTCTACCACATTTGTGGAATAGGTAACACTTTTTTTTTGCTAAATTACATTTCTACTACTTCTACCACCGAAAGCTAAAAAACTTTCTGATCTTAAAACTTCTTTTTTTTTTAATTTGTTCATTTGCGCAATAATGAATGGGCATTTTCTACAACAAAAAACAACATTGCTTGCTGCGGCGTCGACACATGTATGATATGATCGTCTTCGTGCATCTTACGATAATTGATGATTGACAAAGCAAATCAAATCAGTTGCTGCTAAGACCTCACTGCGCAACTATTCGAATAATGGGAGGAATGGGAAATACCCCGTAGCGAATGTCATGCATTAGTCACTTAAGAGTCTTGTACGGAAAAGTTACGTCTTAAATGACTTTGGGCTCCGTTTGTATGGAAGTCGTTCATGACTTTTTCATATAAATGGTAATTTCGTCGTTGATGTCATCTGCATGACTTGGTCATGCAGTGATCATTAATGACATTCAAGCGACAGTATCTTGCAATGGACTTTTTATAAGTGAACGCTGCAAGACATTGTCTGTTATAAGTCTTTGATAGGAGTACACCTGCATGACATTGTCACCAGTGTCATTGTCAGCTATATGTCGTTTAGGATTCACAGCAAGTGCGACGATGTCACAAAATCCTCATTAGTGACGATGTCACCGGTGACTATTTTCGCTACTGGGTACATTTGTTTTTCATAGAAAACATGGATGGGTGTGCGCACTGCGTGATCTGCTATTGCGTTATGAGTCGAAATGTTATTTCTTGTTTGAAAAGACATTACAAACTTTGTCATAGTTATTTTGAAAAGTGAAACAGGGTGATCGAGCACTGAATTAAAAACAGCGTTCTTTATAAAATTTATGGTTGGTGAAAGTAATACAGATCAACACGAAAATTATCATTATCTATCAGAAAATGATTCTCTATCGGAAAATGATAGATCATTTCTTAAAAAAAAGCATCTTATTCTGTCGCTTTGGATTTTTATTTAGAATTTCTAGAAAAGTTTTAGGTATGCAGTTTTATAGCCCATTGAAATTTATTAGCTCAAAGTGCAAATTTCAAGCGCTAAGAAATCGCGTTGGTTTTTAATTTTGATTGGCATTTTCTTTTATGTGGAAGAAAATGCCTAGCACCGTCAGCAAAAAAAAAGATAAACATTAAATAAACAAAAAATATAAATAGCCAAAACTGGTCAAAATGTCACTTAACTTAATCAGCTGTTAAGTGCATATAACATATTTATAAAATTATTTATTTGAATCTACCACATTGTTTAGGAATGTACCAGAATTTTTCTGCTTATTTCTTCTTCTTCTTATTTGGCGCTGTAACCGCCTAAGCGATTTTGGCCGAGTCCAAAACAGCACGCCAGTCATTTCTCTTCTGTGCTAACTGACGCCAATTGAAAATGCCAAGTGAAGCCAAGTCCTTCTCCACCTGGTCTTTCCAACGCAGAGGAGGCCTTCCTCTTCCTCTGTT
>NW_016158270.1:138080-138411 GCF_001687245.7 Rhagoletis zephyria | reverse complement strand
GTTTTATTTGATATCAATTATTTTGGGGTAGCAAATTTAAAATCGACCTAAATAAAAACAATAATCTAAATGTTTTATTTTTCTCAAATAAATTGCTAAAAATATTATCTAAACCTAAATTATATATTCAAATCGATGTGTCCATTGAAACATTTAATTTTTCGAATTTTTTTGTATTCGAAAAAATTAAAAATATAAGAAATGATAAAAACTTGGTACCACTTTAAACTTATTTTCAAAAGTTTTGATAAGCACTTGAAATACTAAAAATAAAATGTCAAACTTTAGTACTGAATTCAAAGAAGATGTCTCCTTTATCCATGCATAATAA
>NW_016158270.1:126840-137956 GCF_001687245.7 Rhagoletis zephyria | reverse complement strand
CTTAAAAAAATTTGTTTGTTAAGAAGTGTACCTTAAAATATGTGCATACACATTTACGTTCAAAGTGTAAAATGTACCTACATATACTTTCCCATGAGTACCATCAAATCATTGATCTTGAAGGGAATTTATGTATGCATGTACTAAGAAAATATATGAGCAAATTAAAAAGTCGATGCAATTTACAGTCGAAAAGTATAGATTTCGTACTGAAGGAACAATTTCATTTCCCAACACTGTGCGACATGCGGGCGCCACCATAAACAAGTGTGAGCTAAAAGTGAGAGTGTGTTAGTGTGCCTTCGCATGCTGTCGCTTTCTCGTCGTTTGTACATGTTTTGTTGCTATAAACGACGAAAATTACTAAATTCACTAAAATCACTTAACTGAACTATTGGTGCTTCTTAGTGCTCCTACTCATTTCGGTATAACTAATTTGTTTAATGGCTCAATGAGAGAATTGAGCACTACACCAATGCATATCAACAGAGAACTTAGTCATTGTACATGCTCTCGCTTTGTGTGCCGAGCGTAAAATAGTGTTAGTGCATATGTGTGAATATTCTGCAATGAATAATATCCACTAATACTATTTCTTGTGTTATTCAACCAATTACTTAAAAAAACGAATAATTGCAGTTCCCTGGTGTCGACGTCGCAGCAAGCAGCATTTTGAAGCCCAATTACATGTGTTTGGAAAATCAAAAAATGCCCGCCTCTGATTTGAATTCATGTGTTCATACCCTGCAGTACGGGGGAGCGACTACAGGACTGCTGAATCGGTAGCTACCTGATACACTCCGTTAATTACCGACCGACTACTTGCAGTGTATTTCATCGATTACTTTTACAAGGCAATGTCCTAGGCGGTAGTCACCATCGGCTCTCTCTGCACTATCGGGAGTTACTAAAGTAGTCACTTGCGTGATTTATGGGCGCCCTCTGTCGTAGTTTTTCGCTATCTGGTTCGACTCTGCACTACCATGTGCACTACTACGGGTTAATAGAGTAGCTACTTACCTAGGAGTCGGTGCAGTAGCGGTTCAAAAGTAGCGATTTACTCCAGCAGTACTGGAGGGTAGTCAGCTGTTGAAGCGACGCCAACGCCAACGCAACGCCAAGGTTCTATGTGGACGGGCCATTACATTTAAAGAACTTTTCTATTCAAAGCAATAAAATTTTCATTGTAAAGGTATCCACATACCTGTCGGTTATTTCAACATATTTTGATTTAAAAAAAAAATACTGATAAAAATAAAATATTTCACACAAACAACAAAAAAATAGTATCGATAATCGCATGAGGCTATTGCCTGAAAATTTTAGCGGCATTGTGCTACTATGATAGACGGCCGAGTAATAAAATATAATAATAAAAAAAGCGGTACTATTTTTCCACTGGAATTATAAAATCTATGTATTATATTTTAAGACTTCCACCAAAATATCTCGCAAAAATATTAAGATTTGCGATCTGAAAATACCTCCAAAAGTTGAGTTCTTTTATTAATAAAGAGTTTTTTAAAATATTTTTTGAAAAAATTACCGCAGATGACTGAGTAGTTTAAGCTTAAAAAGTTTGCATAAAAATATAAAAAAAAAATTATACGAAATCATAATAATGAGATTTTTGATGCTGTTTTTCCCCTTTTTTCAAAGACTGGTTTAAGAAAAACTTAAATAACTCAGCTAAAACCTTACCATTTAGACTTATGAGGTATCATTGGTAAGGTATTTTCTCACCCATTTAATTTCTTTGCGAATAAGCTCATTCAAAAAAGGAGGTGAGATAAACGAGTGTCATTCCATGTTGAATTAAGATGTGTTGGTATTGAATAAAAAAAACAAATTGGGACGTGAATGAGTTTTTTTGCAAAGAAACAAAAAGGGTGAGAAAATGATACCTGTGATACCTTATTAGTCTATATCGGTAAAGTTTTGGAGCAGGTTTTCAAGTTTTTCTTAAACAAATCTTTGAAAAAAGTTAAAAAACAGCATCAAAAATCCCATTATTATGATTCCATTGATACAATTTTTTAATATTTTTATGTACACTGCCGGAACAAAGTATTGGCACAGCAAATTTTTCACAATATATGCAACAATTTTTATTCTAATATTTTTCCGCCAATTTTGTATAAAAATATGGTTCATTCAACAACAAAAAATATAAAAATATAATTCTTAAACTTTGTGCAAAACTCGCGAAAATTCAGCAAATTTTCATCAAAATTTTCAACTTTTTAATCAGATTTTTTAGAATGCACTTTTGCAGCCCATTAAATGCTAGTAAAGAAATGCAAGTTCGGAGTTAGTCAAAAATCGTGTAGATTTTTGAAAATTTTTTTTGTTGAAGGTGTTTTGAATTTTTTCCATATAAAGTATTTTCGAAAAGAAATTTTTGTATGGAAGAGACTGCGTGAAAAAAAAAACCAAAAATCAACGGTAATCCCTAGCTACTTAATATTTGCACATTATTATAATAAAATTGATTGGGCTACAAATCTGTGTACTCAAAAAAATTCTAAAACATCTGATTAAAAAGTTGAAAATTTTCATTAAAATTTGCAGAATTTTTGCGAGATTTGAACAAAGTTTAGGAATTATATTTTTATGTTTTTTGTTGTAGAATGAACCATGTTTTTATACGAAATTAGCGGAAAAATATTAGAATGAAAATTGTTGCATATATTGTGAAAAATTTGCTGTGCCAATACTTTGTTCCGGCAGTGTAGATTTTTTAAGCTTAAACTCTTTTGTCATCTGAGGGGATTTTTTCCAAAAAATCCTTTAAGAAACTATTTTGACTACAAAAAGAAAAAAATCCCTTTTTTTGTTTTGTACCAATAGCCGAATATAAAAATGTACCAATCTGTACAAATGGACCAATCGAGTGTCACTGCCTTAAAAATGTATGCAATTAAAAAACAAAAAATCAACAAATTTTCGTAAAAACTTCGAATTTTTTAATTAGATTCTGAGTATGCAGTTTTGTAGCCCATTGATTTCTAGTAAATGGAATATAGTACCAGTTTCAAATGGCCAAAAACTACGATTTATTTTTTAGAATTTTGAAAAGGCTCGAAATTTGTACGAAGGTTTGTTGAATTTTTTTTAATATTGCACAAATTTGGAAACTTGAATTCAAGCGGGTTTTTTTTTAGAATGAACTATACTTTTATAAAAATAAAATAACCAAAATAACCAAAATTAAATAACAACGAAAATAATACGTTAAAACTTGAGCAAAAAGTGGTTCGANACGCGGGGTTTTTTTTAAGAATAAACTATATTTTTATAAAAAAAAATAACCAAAATTAAATAACAACGAAAATAATACGTTAAAACTTGGCAAAAAGTGGTTCGGCTATAATTTCTTGATCACTGTATGTATTTTGTAATATCTTTAATTGGACATGCACATTGTACATAAAGGAAGTACATAACAAAATTAAAAAATATATGCCTTTTTTCCTTTTTTCAAAGCACATTTTGCCTTTTACCAAGTTTTACGTGCATTAAAATCCAACATTTCTACATTTCGGCGGGGTCAGAACACCTACATGTGGCTCCCAGCAAGGAACTGCTTGCAGAGCATTATGTTATGCTCCTTTACTGGGAGCATCTGGGCCTCGTCATGTAGGTGGTGTTGGAGCGTCATCAGGAGGCATCCTGTCGCACTTCGTAATGCCATGTTTTGGCAGGTCTGTAGCTTCATCCACTGCATCCTGCTAGTCCCCGGCGACCATAAGGGCGCTGCATAGTTTAGAACCGGCCGGCCAATTGCCTTGTATGTTGCCAACAACATTTCTTTATCTTTGCCCCAAGTGCTGCCGGCCAGCGACTTGAGGACATTGTTGCTACTCTCTACTTTGTTGACAATTGCGGTTGTATGCGCTGAGAAGGAGAGCAGACTGTCGTAGGTAACTCCGAGGATTTTCGGGTTATTCACCGTCGGTATTGTTACGCCATCGACCTGAATACCCAGTGGCAGTCTGACCTCCTTCGTCCAGGTGGTGAAAAGGGTTGCCGAGGATTTCGCAGGGGATAGGGCAAGGCTCCTTGCAGTGAAGAAGCGAGAAAGTTCGGAGAGGTAACCGTTTACTTTCGAGCACAAGTCATCAATTCCATTTCCAGACGCCATGATCGAACAATCGTCAGCATACGAGACTATATTAACACCCTATGGTGGCTGAGGAAGCTTTGAGATGTAATAATTAAACAGTAGCGGGGACAGGACACCATCCTGTGGTACCCCCTGTTTAATTTTACGTGGCTTGCTAGTTTTGTCTCTGAAAATTACTGACGAGTGTCGACCACTCAGGTAATTCGCCGACCACCGTTTGAGTCCCTGTGGGAGTGAGGAGGCCTCTATATCTTCTAGTAGCGTTGAATGACTGACAGTGTCGAACGCCTTGGACAGGTCCAACGCTACTAGAATAGTTCTCTCACAGGGGCGGTTTCGGTTTAGGCCACGAGTTATCTGAGTGTTTATGGCGTTAAGTGCTGTTGTTGTACTATGCACTTTACGGAACCCATGTTGATGCTTCGCTGGGGTCAGGTGGTTCGTGAAGTACGGGAGCAGCAGGGCCTCGAGTGTCTTCGCTACCGGGGAAAGGAGAGTTATCGGGCGATAAGACTCTCCTTTGTTGGCTGGTTTCCCCGGTTTGAGCAGTGGGACCACTCTCCCCATTTTCCAGATGTCTGGAATGACGAGAGTGGCCATAGACAGGTTGAGGACCTCCGTTAGGTACGCTACTCCCGCAGGACCCAAATTTTTCAGCATCAACATGCATATTTCGTCGGGTCCAATGGCTTTGGAGGCTTTCGCCTTCCCGATGGCTACCCTTACCTAACCGCTGGTGAAAACAAGAGGCGCACTAGGTTTTGGCATTTTGTGCAGCCTTCTGGTCACTCGACGTTTGGCTTTATCCACCGGAGGATGCAGAATGAACTGCCGGCTAAAATAGCTCGCGCATCTCTCCGGGTCCGACGAAGCGTGGTCACCAAAGTCTATCTCGACTCTGTCGTCGCGCTTCGTCGGGTTGGACAACGACCTCACGGTTGACCAGAGCTTGCTCACACCAGAGGCGAAGTTGCAGGTCTTCAGATGCTCTTCCCATTTCTTCCGCTTATGTACGTTCACAAGTTGCCGAATCTCCGAATTGAGATCCCTAATACGGGGATTTCCGGGATCGGCCTGACGAAGGTTGTCGCGCTCATCAGCTAGAACAGCCGCTTCGGCAGGAAAATTCGGACGTGGATCCTTAATACATCCTGCTGGGATGAAGCGAGCTGCAGCAGCGGTGACAACCCTGCGGAACTTACGTTCACCTACATGAACGTCGGTTGGTATGGGTAGTGCAGTGAAGGCGCCCTCAGTAACATCCGTGAAGCCTTTCCAGTCAGCTTTGGAAAAGTTGACATAAGTCCGGTGATCCACGGAAGCAAAGTCGGCAGGTTTATCAATCGAGATGACTATGGGCAGATGGTCTGATGCTAGAGTCAGCATAGGTCGCCATGATACGCTGTTTATCAGACCAGCGCTGACAATTGTTAGATCTGGCGAGCTGCAGCAGCTGCCCATAATCCTGGTGGGTGCGTCGTCGTTCATTGTGCAGAATGTCGAATCGCTATCAGCTCAGTATTCCCCTATGATCATTTCACAGGCTTGAGTGCCAAAGATCGTGGTGCGCGTGGTGCCATAGCGCACCTATTTCAGGGTGATATCCTGCCGGGCAGCTGGTGACAGGGGGTATGTATACGTTAAATATTTCGAGCTCAACCTCGCCTGACCGGATAGCAATACCCTGACATTCTAGGATGGTATCCCTGCGGTCGATGTCTGCTTCAATGCGACGATACTGCACGGTGTGGTGCGTGATGAACGCTAAACCTACACCATTATCACGCTCGCGATCTCGACGGTGCACGTTGTATCCGGCGCAATTCAACAGGGTTGAATTGCCGTGCAACTTCGTCTCTTGGACCGCAGCTATTAATATTCCATGCCTTCCCATAAAGACAGTTATCTCCTCGATCTTGCTCTGGAGTCCGTTACAGTTGAATTGTAGCACCTTTGTACGCTTTGGGAGACCGATTGTGATGTGCGGTGTTAAAGAGTTGTGTTGCCTGCCGGCCCCCTGCTGTACGTGCTGCAAAAGGGGGTGCTGCCTTGTGGTGGTGGTTGGCGGCGTCGCGGGGGAGGGATGCGACGGGCAGCACAGCAGGGGCCCACATAGTCACTCGTCCAATCTCGCGTGTTGCGAGGTCCTGAGCACGTCCTAAAGTGGCACCAGTCGAGGCAAGAGTTGCACTTGACTGATGTCACGTTCCGGTATATTCTGGACTGACAAACAGAGCAGATTGTCGGAGGGACTAGGAGTTGCCGGCGGCGGTGTGTGGGTGCTATTTTGTTTGTTTGTGTGTCTATTGTTGTGTTGTGTTGGGGTGTGGGTGTGTTGATTGTGTGCTGCCCAGGCGGGTGGTGGTTTTCCGTGGAAGCGGTCCAGTTCGCACAGTATGGGGTCACGAACGACGTGGTCCATAGCCGGTGCGTACGCAGGCCCGAGCAGTTACGGAAGTGACTCCACCCGTCACAGGCATTGCACCTGACCGAGGTGGAGTTTGTATGCAGTCGTCTCTGGCATACGCAGCAGGTGTACATTTCTGGCCCTGGGTTTGACTCTATGCCAGCCCTGAGCAGAAGGGTGCGGAGAAGGTGTAGCCCTAGGATCGAGCAACGTTTGATGGATTTCACCGACCTAAACGGGGTTAGATCGCCGAAACAACAGTCATTCAGGTACGTAGAAACGGCTGTCGTGGGAATGGACGAACGTCGTCGTTTGCTTTGCTTGTGTGCGTTTTCATATACAACAGTGTGTTTTAATTTTTACAGCGAACATTCGCAGCGAAAAATTCGCCGTTCGCCGGCATTGTGTTTCAGCGGTTATGCGATTTTTTTTGCTGCAGCATTCACAGTTCTTCTTTTGGTCGTGCCGAAATCGCACACTCCGCGTTTTGAGAACGAAAAAGGTCAGTAGAAGGATTTTGCAATAATAAAGCAAAATTGAACGTTAGAAATCAAAACATATTTGATGTAGAAAAGTGAAGAATTTTATATATTTTTTAATATTTTTTGTTTTTCTATAAATTGACAGTTTTAACTTCGATAAAATCGCACAGATGTGTGCGTACTTGAGTTTTCGAAGCACTAACGTCTGTAGCATCAAAAACGGGGCGGGGTCGTTGCGACAGAACCGCGCGGTATAATTCCGTATGGCATGTTTACTCATGTATGGATATCACAGCGCACGGCAGTGCGCGCGAGTTACGAAAGCAGCCACAGTAGCATTCTGAAATGACTCGCTTATATATACACGAGATTTGGAAGTTTTTAGCCAGACGTCCAATAGTCATGTTTGAGGTATCGTTGGAAGGTCTTTCCGAGTGTGTCCAGAAAATGTATTCCAGCTTCATAAACGATTAACCGGGTTCTTAAAATTAGGCTAAAGTGTTGCGGAACAAAGAACGTTCTTTTGCTTTTGCCTGTTTAAGGGGGTAAGTGGGTACACCCAACATATTTAGTGTTATTCTATAGGTGAATACCTTGGTTTTGGTTCGTGTCTCCACTACGAGATGCTTTGCGATGTGTGTAGCGTCTGTACTTACCTTCATTTAATTTTTCTTAAATTTTCAGGAATTAAAGTGCAAAAAAAAACTAAGGTTTTGTTCCAGAATATTTCGATTCGAATGCCTTTGTGGGCGTGGCTGGTGCCTGAAATTCGAAAAAAGGCAAATTTTTAAACTATGTATCACTGACCGTTCTATGCCATTGATGTGGACATCAGTAGAAGGGTCTTAAAACAAGCTATCTAACGCTATCTTTTGCGTTTATGAAATAAAAATATGTCATGACGTTATCGTCTGAAAACTGAAAATCGGGCTGCTGAAAGTATAGATTTCGAGCATTTTCTCAAAAACTGCTCAGGCGATTTTATTCTAGGCTTCCTCAAATCTAACCAAAAGCCTTAGCATTAATTTGGTATATAGCTTATATCTGGGAAAACTCTTATTGTGGTGATATTTCGATTCAAATTAAAAAAAAGTCGCTCCAAATAGCGACAAATGGTTAAAAATTAACATATTCGTCTATTTGGTTTATTTAAGTTATCAATATAACATATACTCAATTATCCGCAAAAAACTGTTCAATCCCCGATTGTCACCTAAATCGAAATTCCCTGCAAATCGGGGGAATTTTCCCTCTTTTTTATTTTTGCTGGTTTCTTTGTTTTCATATACATAAGTATATATTTTTCATATAACGGGTGATTTTTTAAGAGCTTGATAACTTTTTTTTAAAAAAAAACGCATAAAATTTGCAAAATCTCATCGGTTCTTTATTTGAAACGTTTGATTGGTCCATGACATTTACTTTTTGAAGATAATTTCATTTAAATGTTGACCGCGGCTGCGTCTTAGGTGGTCCATTCGGAAAGTCCAATTTTGGGCAACTTTTTCGAGCATTTCGGCCGGAATAGCCCGAATTTCTTCGGAAATGTTGTCTTCCAAAGCTGGAATAGTTGCTGGCTTATTTCTGTAGACTTTAGACTTGACGTAGCCCCACAAAAAATAGTCTAAAGGCGTCAANTCAAAGCATACTGAGCATCTTTCTCTTTGACACCATGTCTGAAATCCCACGTGATCTGTCAAATACTAATGCATGAAAATCCTAACCTCAAAAAAATCACCCGTTACATATCTATACATTAAGGAGGTACTAGGGATGTTAATTTTTCGGCTTTTTCTGATCCCGGGATTTTCGAGATGGCGTTGTCACAACCCCGGGATCCCGAAAATAAGTCCCGGGATTTAGATATTCACTACTATTCAACAACGAAAAAACTGCTTCTATATTGTTTGAGAAGCTCCCTAACATGAAATAAATAATAAATAAATGGGTTTGAAACCATGGTACAATAATATTGTCTTCCCAGAGAGCGCATATTCCGATCTGCCTTATTTAAAAAATATTCTTGTTGCCCACACTAAAACGTTTACTGCTGGAAATATCCCTTTTTCCATACCCCATATACCATATATTTTCACCTATTTTTTTAACAAACCATCTTACAGGAAACCTATTCAATTTGCAAAAGCCGGAAAAAAACATTCGCTTGTAAATAAATTCAAAAATTTTTATTGCTCACTTAATTTCCAAGGTTTTTTCTTTTGTTTTGAAAAATTATAAAAATTAAATTGAGCGAAAGCAAAAAGCAAAGCCAAATAAAAGTAAAAGAATCAACATTGAACTGAGTCAAAATGAAAATAAGGGGCACGAATTTCGATGTGAAGCAAAACTCTCTAGGAAGACAATACCTGTAACTATTGTACCATGGTTTGAAACCTACTTTTTTATTTAAAGTGGCGTTTTTTGAAGGACTTTGTAATTTGAAAGATATGAATAATTCCAAAAATTATTAAAAAATTCAATGCAATGTAGAATAAAAATATGGGTAACAAATGCAATAGAAAATTTCTTTAGAATTTAAAAACTGTAAATTTTTTGGATTCACCAGGACGAATAGGTAATTTTTAAGCTGACAAAGTTAGAAGAACGAAATTCGAACAAATATTGCGAAATTTCAAGGATAAAATTTTAAAATGACATTTTTAGTATTTACCAGCCCTTCTGCTCTAAAAACTTGAATATGTTTAAATTCTACAGGATTTCCTCATTAATTTTATACCCATTGTTTACTGCGGAGACACGTCACACGGAATGGAGTGCTCGCACGTAAAAGAAAAGACAAGGATTTAAAGTATTAATAATTAATAAGTGGTCCTTGATCTTTATTTTGTATTTGAAATGATTGTGTACAACGTTATAAAGCGTACTTGATGCTCTTACCTCAGTGTGGCGTGGTAGCTGGTGAAGCGGTTGATAGTTCTCGGAGAAGTGAATTTAGATATAATTTCAAACTCCGTTGTACCCGCCGAGCCATGTACTTAGGTTTAATTTCCCCTCAAAGCAGTTATTAGTGGCGGGGTACATATGTATGTAATTGCGTGAGTTTGTGTGTGTACGTATATACATGTACGGTGCATTTTACTGCACATTAGGGTGGTGCAATATATTTAGGGTGGAGGCCTAAACATACCGGCCCCCTTGCGGTAAGCAAAATCTGGAAGTTGGCAAGGCAGCTACCAGGCGCACATGTGGAAGGGTCAATATGCATATTGACAAATAAATATTGTTTTTTTTTTAATTCACTAAATAGTTCAGTACTAAAATACAACACGCCAAGTCCGCCTGACTTCTTCTTTAACTGCTGCCAATGAAAAAATTGGGTAAATGACATAGACGTGGTTGAAATTTCAATGCACTATTATTTATATGGTAAATATGTGTGTTCAGCAATAAATTTTCTGAGGCAGTCGGAAAGGACGTGTTTCCGAGCCACCCGTATACGTATTCGAGTAGTAGGCGGTCGAAAAGGACTAGTTTCCGAGCCGCCCTGGTTAAGCAATCAGAAAGGACGAGTTCCTGAGCCACTTTTTCTTATCTGCTATTCCTAGATTTCTGCTTCGTTGTCTTAGACCCTTTATTGCTGGTTCGCTGTGTAGGCTGCGGGCGGAAAGGCCTGGTTTCCGCTCCATATCGTTTTTACTTTTTTTTGAACGTGGTCGGAAAGGCCGAGATTCCGATCCACGTTGTGGTATTTGCTTGTAGTGCCTAGGGTTGGAAAGCCCAAGAGATGCCGTGATATGATTGGGCGGAAAGTCCAAGTTTCCGCTCCGAGTCATTCATTCCTTTCTTTGTTTATTTGGAAATATATGTGCATTTTGTTTTCATTTATTATTTTCTTTATTTTATTTTTTGAAAATTGGTTGGTTGGGTGGCATATCTATGTGTAATTTCTTTTTAATACAGAAAATTTTCAATCATATAAGTATGCGTATTTTTAAATTGGTGTGGCTCTGTCGTAATTTTTGCCATAGTGTGACTAAGGCCTTAATGTATTTGCAACTTTTGCTAGTTCCCAATAGGTAGCGCTGGTGTCGCTGGTATGCACGGCGCAGAGGTGTATTTTATCCAAAACATTTATGTTTT
>NW_016158270.1:114291-121133 GCF_001687245.7 Rhagoletis zephyria | reverse complement strand
TTAAAGCATACATTTAGGAGGCATTTCCGCCCCAACCATGTACATGTATGGCATTGGTATTGGTGTGACTTTTGAATTGATTTTTTCGCTCTATTTTAAACTAATTTGAAATTTTAAAAATTGCCTGCACATCAGCATCAAAATACCTTTCTAATGATATATAATTGTTTATACCTTAGAAGTACAGTTTAGCCGTAAAAGGGGTGTAAAGGAAACATGATTGCCTATTTATATAATTGATATGTCCCCCGCCACTAATAACTGCTTTGAGGGGAAATTAAACCTAAGTACATGGCTCGGCGGGTACAACGGAGTTTGAAATTATATCTAAATTCACTTCTCCGAGAACTATCAACCGCTTCACCAGCTACCACGCCACACTGAGGTAAGAGCATCAAGTACGCTTTATAACGTTGTACACAATCATTTCAAATACAAAATAAAGATCAAGGACCACTTATTAATTATTAATACTTTAAATCCTTGTCTTTTCTTTACATAATAATTTACGTGCGAGCACTCCATTCCGTGTGACGTGTCTCCGCAGTAAAAAATGGGTATAAAATTAATTATTTTGAATGTGGTTTTTACCCGGGCGCCGGTGACATGGCTGATAATGGTTTTGCCAGCGGCTATGCAGCGAATTTCCCCTTCCGTGTTGGTATAGCCGGTCAGAACCTTTGCATATATGTATTTCAAAAGCGTCGGTTTGTGACGGTTTGGAATCGGCTGCGTTCTTATTGAAAAAGGGCTCAGCGATTGTATCTACATAGGTATGTAGAATGACAGTGTAGATAGAAAGCGCGTTTTCACCAACATACAAGATGCTATGTCCTTAGGCCTGTGTAATACAATGGGGTGTAATAGAGGTAAACTCAAAGTAGTTATTCTCGATGTGTTTTGCATAGGGATAGCGGGGCGTGCAGTATGAGAGGTCTGGCGGTTTTTGTATCAGGTATAAAGAAAACTGAAAATAACGAGGCTGAAGTGAAGCTCATCAATAAGGAACTTGCCAACATTGCCTGCAGTTTCAATGGCGATAAAGGTCTCGATAGCTGTCAAAGTAAGAAGTATTTGTGCAAACTGTTATTTTTTTGTTAGGCATATGATCAATTTACTTTCTTCGGACATATGTATATGTTGGCTATTCATTTCGGTTTTGGTGAACACAAATAGCAATTTGATACGCTTGATCATACAATCAAACAAAGAAATTACTTGCAATCACGTTATCTTGTACATCCAGATATTTGAATATGTGTTAGGCGCAACTGAGAGCAGTACAAGCGTTGTGTTAATCTAGCCTTATCTCGTCTCACGCAATGCCACTGCCAGCTACACGGATCTGCAGGATTAAACGGATTATTTTTCTGAAACTTTGCGCTTGCCTACGGAACTATAATCCAGTGAGGTAAGAGCCGGGTGAGTGGTGAAAATATTAAGTATTGTTCATTTATTTAAAATTTTGTAATTGATGATGATTGATTCAAATTCATTGGGCAATAAAGGCGCAGTTAGTTTAGACCTCAGGCTTGCGCGAATTTTTTATTTTTTGTATGCATGCAGATGTAATATAAACTTAAACCTACATGTGAGCATAAACGGAAAAGTGAATTTAATACACGCAAATACATATGTAGATACAAATGAAGTTGCGTTTTTCGTGAAAGGTGTTTTTTTATATTTAGAAGTTTTTAATGTTGGAAAGTACATTTACATTTTATATATAGAAGTTTTTAATGTTGGGAAGTACATTTACATTTTCTGGGTCCGGTAGGAAAGTGTGTCTACTGCTAATTGAAAGGAGTGTGAGTTCGTACCACCAAGTGTGCATCTTACACATGAAGACTTATTCCGGAGCGTGACTTCAGTCCCTCCCCTGCCCAAAAAAATTGATTTTAAGGTCTGCCGTGATTTGGCATTAGTATCCATTTTCTGGTAGTTTTGTTTTTTTGGGACTTCTGAGATTGTAAGTCGTCCTTCTGAGTTTGGCTCAAAATGTATCGGCAGATGGCGGCAGTTTTTAATCTTGGTTCGGTTGCTAGCAAATGTTGAAACTTTGCTGAAAAATGTACGTTTTTTATTGGTTGGATTCAGTGTTTGCGCGCAACCAGTTAGAATCCAACCGAATACGGTCTCTTGGGCAAAAAGCGTATTTAGCGCATTCTTCTGTATGCCGCTTAAAATTATTTGTGGATAAATATCTCCACCTTATACGAGATCAACTGGCTAGTTGGCGTAGAATCTTTCATCTGTCAAAACCAAGTTTGGGAATGCCTTTCGTGCTATATCACCAACGTGGCAAGTCGGAAGATCCCCTGTTAACTGAGGCAAAACTAGAGTGGTGGTTTCCAAAACAATTGATGGGTCTATAGGTGACCGCAGTTGAATAGAACACGCTTCTTTGACCTGCGCAGATGAATTGTTGATACCCAGACCTGGGCATTGAAGCATCTTGATGGCAGTTTCACTCTGCGTTTGAGTCTCTCGATGATGAACGACCACTCAGAGCCAGAATCAATTAGTGCTCTAGCTGGAAAACTAACGCCGTTGTTAAGGATATTGACACGGGCAGTTCCTAATAACACTCCTTTATTTGTGTTTGCGTGATAGGGAGTAACATTGCTAGTTTGGGTATTATTTGCTCTTTCAGCTTCGCACCTCAACCTAGCCTGTTCTGACGTTGAAGCTATGTCAACTTCGGGGTTCGGAAGTCCCCTACGATCAGTTGGTTTTTGCTGAACTGCTTGAATGTGGAGCATCATGTGATGCCTTAAATGGCACGTGCTACAACTGTATGGACTAGTGCACCCTGATACTGTATGTTCAGCTGATGAGCAGTTCAGGCAGTAGCTATTGTGCTTAACGTAATCAACTTTTTCAATAGTGCTGAGCCTGCGGAATCGTTCACAATTTCGTAGTGTGTGCGCATTGTTTTCGCAAATTTTGCATGAAAATTTTGTTACGTTGCCCTGCGCGGCACCAATTCGGTTTAAAGGGGCTATAGGGAAATGCCGTACGTTTTCCGGCTTAGATTCTTTATGTATTTGTCCATCCTTTAGACCAGAAATGGTTTCAAGCGTCTGAAACCTGTTGGACAAAAACCTATCCATGTCTTGCCATTTAGAAATTTCTGTTTTGTTCTCAATGGTCTGTCCCCATAGCGCCAATGTATGTTCTGGTAGTTTAGTCGAACAAAGCTACGTTAGAATTGCATCCCAATTAGAAATGTCAATATTATGACATTAAAGTGACGAGATGCAATTATTTNACATTGAAGTGACGAGATGCAATTATTTATGTCTCGTTGCAGTTTCTTGATAGAGCTACCGCATTCGCTCTCTACTGCGTTGAGGTTAAACAAAATTTTCAATTGCGTATTTACCAGAATGCGTTTATTTTCGTATCTGTCGCTTAAAGTTTTCCAGGCCATTTCAAAGCCATCATTGGTTAAAGGACACCATCGCACAATTTCCATGGCCCCCCTGCAGTTTTCGGGTTGAGGTGGAAAAGCTTCTCAACCGGGGTAAGGCGCTTGTTGAGAATGCATATGGCCGTAAACATATCTCTGAATTACGGCCATGAAATATAATCCCCTTTGGAGATATCTGTGTCGCAAGGAGGCAGATGTATATTGTGCTCCCGAACAGATATATCTTCTATTTCCTTTTCGGTTTTCGCTAACTTTTCTGCGTCAGCAGCCATTGCAGCCACGCACTTTATATAGCAGGTGAAACTGCTTTTGTGTTTTCCCTTTACGGATACTCTGTCGTCTTTTGACAGATTTGTATCTAAGAGGGATTCATGGGCTGATTTTGTTTTCTTCCACATGGCCCTATGCTCCTCTTGCTGTATTGCAAGGGCGTGCTTATTTTGCTCTTCGAATGGTGTACTGCGGTAATCGTATTCCAATTCAGTTATGGAGTCTGCTAATCTTATGAAGATTTCTATTTCAGAGCGTTAATTTTAAATGCGATTTGGTAGAATTGTAGAGGTAGTTTGAAATATCTCATGAATACAGATAGAAATCTGAAAGCAGATTTAATGTATTAAATGAAAATTTGACTAGTTACACTGGACTAGCAGCCACACCAAACAATCCCAATATTGAGGTAATTAAGACAAGAGATTTCGCGTTTAAACGCATGTACATATATATCACAGCAAACGGCAGTGCGCGCGAGTGACGAAAGCAGCCACAGTAGTATGCTGAAATGACTCGCTTATATATACACGAGATTTGGAAGTTTTTATCCAGACGTCCAATCGACATGTTTGAGATATCGTTGGAAAGATCTTGCAGAGTGAGAAATGTGTTCAAGCTTCATAAACGAATAGCCGCAATCTTAAAAATTAGGCTTAAGTGTTGCGAAACAAAAAAGGTTTTTTTGCTTTGGGCGGTTTAAGGGGGCATGTGGATACACGCAACATATTTAGTGTTATTCTATAGGCCAATACCTTTCAAACAATACCTTAAATATTAAGTTCCGGCTACTAGTTGGAAAGATATAGAGGTAAATGTGTTTTGGTTCGTGTCTCCACTAGGAGATGCTTTGGTATGTATGTGGCGTCTGTACGTACCATCATTTAATTTTTTTCAAACTTTCAGGAATTAAAGTACAAAAAATACTAAGAAGATTTTGTTCCAGGTTGTTTTGATTCGTATGCCTTTGTGGGCGTGTCTGCTGTCTGAAATTCGAAAAAAGCCAATTTTTTAAACTACCACTGAGGCCGCACTATTCAGTCCATGTCATTGATGTGGATATCAGTAGAAGGGTATTCAAACAGGCTATCTAACTCTATCTTTTTTGTTTATAAAATATAAATATGTCATAACGTTATCGCCCGAAAACTAAAAATCGGGCTGCTGAAAATATACCATTCGGGCATTTTCTCAAAAACTGGTCAGTCGATTTTATTCTAGGTTTCTACAAATCTAGCCCAAAACCTTAGCTTTCATCTGGTATACAGGTTATATCTGGGACAACTCTTGTTGTGGAGATTTTGCGATTCAAATTGAAAAAATGTCGCTCCAAAAAGGGTCAAATGGTTAAAAATTAACATATCCGTCTAATTTGGTTATTTTTAGATATCAAAATAACTTAACCAGTTCCCCAAAAAAATGNAATGACTCGCTTATATATACACGAGATTTGGAAGTTTTTATCCAGACGTCCAATCGACATGTTTGAGATATCGTTGGAAAGATCTTGCAGAGTGAGAAATGTGTTCAAGCTTCATAAACGAATAGCCGCAATCTTAAAAATTAGGCTTAAGTGTTGCGAAACAAAAAAGGTTTTTTTGCTTTGGGCGGTTTAAGGGGGCATGTGGATACACGCAACATATTTAGTGTTATTCTATAGGCCAATACCTTTCAAACAATACCTTAAATATTAAGTTCCGGCTACTAGTTGGAAAGATATAGAGGTAAATGTGTTTTGGTTCGTGTCTCCACTAGGAGATGCTTTGGTATGTATGTGGCGTCTGTACGTACCATCATTTAATTTTTTTCAAACTTTCAGGAATTAAAGTACAAAAAATACTAAGAAGATTTTGTTCCAGGTTGTTTTGATTCGTATGCCTTTGTGGGCGTGTCTGCTGTCTGAAATTCGAAAAAAGCCAATTTTTTAAACTACCACTGAGGCCGCACTATTCAGTCCATGTCATTGATGTGGATATCAGTAGAAGGGTATTCAAACAGGCTATCTAACTCTATCTTTTTTGTTTATAAAATATAAATATGTCATAACGTTATCGCCCGAAAACTAAAAATCGGGCTGCTGAAAATATACCATTCGGGCATTTTCTCAAAAACTGGTCAGTCGATTTTATTCTAGGTTTCTACAAATCTAGCCCAAAACCTTAGCTTTCATCTGGTATACAGGTTATATCTGGGACAACTCTTGTTGTGGAGATTTTGCGATTCAAATTGAAAAAATGTCGCTCCAAAAAGGGTCAAATGGTTAAAAATTAACATATCCGTCTAATTTGGTTATTTTTAGATATCAAAATAACTTAACCAGTTCCCCAAAAAAATTGCCCATTCCCCGATTGCCACTTAAACCGAATTTCCCTGAAAATCGGGGAGTTTTCCGCGAGTTGACAAGTTGAATGATGCAGCTGTGCTAATCTCTTCCTAAATGTCTTGGAAACCACAATTTGTGTGTATTTTAGAGCACTTAACCTACCTGGGAAGACGCGTGCAATATTACCTATAGTTGTACATAATATGTATGTATGAATGCATTTAGTTCACCCAGTGTGCCGCTACTACTTACATTCATATGTATAAATTGCCACTGAGCAAAACTACTTGAGAAAAAAGCATTAGTTTAGTAGCACGAGTGTAACATCGTACACGTAATAGAAGTAAAACTTCTTAAAAAGAGAACATGTGTGCGCCCCACACCCGGTAGAAATCTTAACAAAAATAAACTACGAGACTATCATACGAATATAGTTGTTTATTGTATCCATAGTTGGTACCAAGTTGATAACTTTTTATCATTTCTTATATTTTTAATTTTTAATTTTTTCGAATACAAAAAAATTCGAAAAATTATGTGTTTCAATGGACACATCGATTTGAATATATAATTTAGATTTAGATAATATTTTTAGCAATTTATTTGAGAAAAATAAAACATTAAGATTATTGTTTGTATTTTGGTCGATTTTAAATTTGCTACCCCAAAATAATTGATATCAAATAAAACACCTCTTTGAGGTAAAAGTTTCGAGTGACGAAAGCTGAACTAGAAACACAAAATTTATGATATCAATTTCGTGACGAAAATTATACGCATTTTTTGACTGCCTTTGAAACGTACGGAAAATCTTTT
>NW_016158270.1:102806-114266 GCF_001687245.7 Rhagoletis zephyria | reverse complement strand
GTCTATTCATGATGAAATGTCAAAGCATACTGAGCATCTTTCTCTTTGACACCATGTCTGAAATCCCACGTGATCTGTCAAATACTAATGCATGAAAATCCTAACCTCAAAAAAATCACCCGTTACAAGATGAAGTATGCAGATGTGCTATCACTTCGTACATATTTTGTATCACATGCCGAAATTGTAAAATTTTTTCCTTATTTTAATTGTAAGTTTGTACACAGTATGCAACTATACTCGCCTTTAACATACCTGGGAAGATGCATACATTCTTACCTACATTTGTACATACATATGCATGAAAGCATATAGTTCACTTTATGAAAAGCTACTAATTATAATTTTTTTTTTTAAATATATATATATATTTTTTTTTTGATACGAGGGATATGATCATCTTTTGTCGCTTTATTCTGTTACATGGTTCAATGGAATTTAGATAGCGGTTTTAGAAATGTATCCAAGAACAAGTAAGAAAGTCTAAGCTCGGGCGGAGCCGAACATTAAATACCCGGCGCAAGTATTAAATATATGTTTTCTCACCTTTCGGAAACCTACCGCTAGATGGTAAGCCGGTGTATCAATTTTGAGTAAATTAGCGTCCTTAAATTCCGAAATATTGCAGTTTGAAGCATTTCTGAAATTTACCGTTATATGAAAAACGGCCGTAATTTTAGTCCGATTTCAAGCACAATAAAAATACCGAGTTTGGTACAAATTGGTAGAACGGTTACCGATATATATATATGTGATCATAAGTGGGCGGTGCCACGCCCATTTTCTAAAATTTTACCATAAACGTATTTCTAGGTAAAGAATTGTTGCAAGCATCAATTTTGAATAAAGTAGCTTTTTCAAATTTTCAGCCGTTTAGTATGCTGTACAAAGGCCAACAACTGTGCCAAGTTTGGAAGAAATTGGTGTAGCTGTTACCAAGATATACACATGTAACCATAGTGGGCGTGGCTACGCCCATTTTCCAAAAATTTATAATGTTCTTATTTTTCGTCTAAAAATTATTGTATATATCATTTTTGAGTGAATTATCTTCAGTAGTTACTAAAATATCGCTGTTTTCGTATTTCTGGAAATTACCGTTAAATGGGAAGTGGGCGTGGTTACAGTCCGATTTCGCCCATTTTCAACACCAACCTNTACTAAAATATCGCAGTTTTCGTATTTCTGGAAATTACCGTTATATGGGAAGTGGGCGTGGTTAAAGTCCGATTTCGCCCATTTTCAATACCAACCTACCTTGGATTAAGGGAAACCTACATACCAAATTTCGTTGAGATATCTAAATTTTTGCTCGAGTTATCGTGTAAACGGGCGGTCGGACAGACGGACAGACGGACAGACGGACGGACAGACAGACATGGCTTAATCGATTTCTTTTTTCATCCTGATCATTTATGTATACATTTGTCTATATCTATCTCGATTCGTTTTGGCTGTTACAAACAACCGTTATGTGAACAAAATTAATATACCCTTGTGCACAAGTGCGCTCGGGTATAAAAATAAAACATTTACACCCAAATTCATAAAAAACAGATGAAACTTTAACTGCTTTAGCTCTTAAAAACTGTTTTATTTATTATGAATAGGGCAGTTAGATTTTTGTTTGGATTTTCGTTGATTTTTAATTTGCTATCCCAAAATAATTGATATCAAATGAAACATTACTTTGAGGTAAATATTTCGAGTGACGAAAGCTGAACTAGAAATACAAAATTTATGATATCAATTTCGTGACGAAAATTATACGCATTTTTTAACTGCCCTGGAAACTGACGCAAAATAGTTTTATTTATTCGGAACGTTGCAAAGTTCTATCTACTCTTAGAAACACAAAATAAAAAAATCGGAACTTTAGCATATAGATATTCTGGCGAAATCCACAATAAATTCAAATTTTATGACCCATGGTTTTAATATAGCCACGCCCATTTCTAGAATATTCTTGCATTGAAAAGTTGTATAACAAATGTTGTTAACGAAGCGATATTCTGCCGAAATCCGCAATAAATTCTGCGTTTTGCTAGCTTTAGTCCTGCAATTGCCACCCCCATTTCTAGGGGTTTGTCGCCTTATAGAAAAATCTTGCTGTACAAATACTATTTCTGGATAGGTATTCTATCGGAATCCCCAATAAAAGTCTACTGTTTGCAAAAACTCGATGTTATACACCTTACTAAATACTTATATCTCATCATAAGTTTTCGAAAATAAATTACAAAAAATTGTTGATTCTCACAAAATAAACCTCGTCATAAAGAAAAATATTTTAAAAATAGTTCAAGTCAGTTTTTTGATCCACGTTTTTTTTATAGAGAATTAATCAAGGATTACGATGGTATAATTTTGAATCCCTAATTTACTGGTCTCCACTATGCAAATCAACTTCAAAAAGTTCAGCTGTTAACAGCTAAGTTAGCTTTAGGACAATCTTGACCATCTTATGTATAGAAATGTTAAGCCCTTTTCTTTAGCATTAAAACGACGTTAAGATGAAGTCTCTACGATGAGCAGAACCCGCGATATAATGATTTGAAGAAGTACATGATTAGTCAGAATCACGAAAAAATGCAAACTTTGACAAATCATATCTCCGGAGAAAAAATATAATAGCTTATTTCATGTATAGAACCCATAAAAAAAATTTGAAGCCAATCGAAAGTGTGACACCAAATTTGGTGTCCGATATGAAAAAGAATGTCTCACATGTATTTTACCTACATACTTCATATAAAAATATTTGTCCTCGCTCAGGTTATTCGATAGTTATCAACATTATTGTATAATCAACATTATTATTATTTATTATTATAATAAACATTAAACAAGTAAGAAAGTCTAAGTTCGGGCGGAACCGAACATTAAATACCCGGCGCAAGTATTAAATATATGTCTTTTCAACTTTCCGAAAGCTACCGCTACATGGTAAGCCGGGGTGTATCGATTGTGAGTAAATTAGCGTCCTTAAATTTCGAAATATTGCAGTTTCAAGCATTTCTGAAATTTACCGTTATATGAAAAGCGGCCGTAATTTTAGTCCGATTTCATTAATTTTCAACGTTTTGATTTTATGTGGCAAGCACAAGATCGGTTAGCGAGATACATATATGTGATCATAAGTGGGCGGTGCCACGCCCATTTTACAAAATTTTACCATAAACGTATTTCTTGGTAAAGAATTGTTGCAAGCATCAATTTTGAATAAATTAGTTTTAATATTTACTGATTTATCGAAGATTTTGTATTTCTCTAAATTACCGTTATATGGGATGTGGGCGTGGTTATTGTCCGATTTTTGAAATTTTCACATCTGTGCCAAGTTTGGAAGAAATTGGTGTAGCGGTTACCAAGATATACACATGTAACCATAAGTGGGCGTGGCTACGCCCATTTTCCAAAAATTTATAATATTCTTATTTCTCGTCTAAAAATTGTTGTAAATATCAATTTTGAGTGAATAATTCAGTAGTTACTAAAATATCGCAGTTTTCGTATTTCCGAAAATTGCCGTTATATGGGGTGTGGGCGTGGTTATTGTCCGAGTTTTAAAATTTTCTGCCATTTTGTATGCTGTATCAAGACCAATAACTGTGCCAGGTTTGGAAGAAATTGGTGCAGCGGTTACCAAGATATACACATGTAACTAAAAGTGGGCGTGGCTACGCCTATTTTCCAAAAATTTATAATATTTTTATTTTTCGTCTTAAAATTATTGTAAATATAAATTTTGAGTGAATTATCTTCAGTAGTTACTGAAATATCGCAGTTTTCGTATTTCCGGAAATTACCGTTATATGGGAAGTGGGCGTGGTTACAGTCCGATTTCGCCCATTTTGAACACCGACCTACCTTGGATTAATGGAAACCTACATACCAAATTTCGTTGAGATATCTCAATTTTTTCTCGAGTTATCGTGTACACGGACGGACGGACAGACGGACAGACAGACATGGCTTAATCGATTTCTCTATTCATTCTGAGCATTTATGTATACATTTGTCTATATCTATTTATCTTGTGCACAAGTGCGCTCGGGTATAAAAAAGTTTAAGCAAAGAAAAAATGAAAAAAGACGTAACTGTTTGTAAATGACCACCTTAACCTTTATTGTTTTATTCTATTTTCGCCTGAAAATTGTATCAACGTAAGCGTGGCTCTCTAGTATAATATTGCCCCAACAAAAAGCCTGGCTCCCAAGAAAAACCATGAAAAATGTCACGAAGAAGGTGGAAAAAACTTCAACATTAGCTTATGTAATAAATGAGATTCAAAGTGATATACAAATGTTTAAAAAGCATGCATTTAATGTTAAAAATCAGTACAACGCTTATCGGTTAGTATACTTTTTTTATCATAGTTTCTAAACTTATTTAATTCTTTTACTTACTTTTAAATAAGTGACATTCTGGAAAATATTTTACAAAAATGCAAAAATTAGAAACAAGTTTATCTTTGAAGAGCCTGAAAGCAATTGCGTATTATGCACAAATTTTCACGTCGGTAAACGGTTTCAGAGGATAAATTTACCAATCTTAAAAAATATATAAATAATACTTGCCATGTACGCTTTGTTTGGAAATTACCCAAGTACATACATAAATACATATGTATGTATGTTCAAATTTACAAACATACATATGTTTAATTTGTTGTGTCAACCACATACTGCACCAAGAATGATAGAATACAAAATTGCGCCGATTGCAGCAGAATTCGTGAGAGTAATTTTAGCGTGTCGTCATCTAGTCCAGTCGAATGGTAGTTTAAGATTGCAATACAATGCACGAATTTAGTTATACATAGAATTCAAGAGGGGGTTATAAAAAGAAGTTAAATCTGAATTTGCAGTGCTGGGCGAATATTTTTTGCTAAGTTATGCAAAAAAACGTTTTTCTTCATATTTTCGCAAATATCTCGGCTACTATTTGTCGCACGCAAGAGAACAACTTATCATTCTGTTTGTAATGAAATTCTTAATTTTTTTCATGCAAACAATTTTTTCGTTAAACAAATAGATAAAAAACTATTAAGCATCAAATGGAAAATTTCTTTATTGAAGTATGTTTTTCGCAAATTACTCAGTTCCTTCGCATTTTTGCACTTTATAGTCCAGATACTTTTTTGAAGAACACTAAATTACCTTTAATCTGATGTATAAATATCGATGATCCAATAAGGCAGCCTCTGGCAATCCACGCTGGAACACGTACAAGTCGAGCCTGTAGAAGTTTTTGCTCAATCGCCATGATTCCAGAAGGTCTCAATGTACGGCTCGATTGTACTTTTAGAAATTTGGAAAAAATCTCACTGACCAAATTTTGATTTTTGGTCACAGACAGTTGGACATTAATTTATCTTTTTAATGCTTAAAACTATTGTTTTAAATTTTGGTGAATATCTCGGAATTTTCACGCGCACATTTAAGAAAAGAGAGAAATTGACTTCTGCAAAATTTATATAATTTAATTCAAATTTCAAATTCAAAACTTCAAATTTTTTTCTCGTATGGGTAATAAAATGAAATCAGATCTTGTTTTTTTGCCTCCATCGGAATCAGCTGCTGAACAACATTCCTTCAGAACTTTTCATCAGATTCAAACATGGCTTGGCAATGTCTTGGACCCGGAAGACTGGGGCTGGAATAGACGTAGATGTCGTTTGGAACCCGTTATGTGCACCAAAGAACCAATTCCATCTTCACTTCTTAAAATTATTTCGTGTACTTGCACGACACAATGCGGCGCAGCTTGCGGCTGTAGGAAAGCAGGACTTAAATGCTCCATCGTTTGTAGAAATTGTTCAGGTCAAAACTGTTCGAACGTTCCAGTAATCACCGATGACAGTAGCGATGATGAAGACATTTATGATATGCCAACCACAGTCCCCTTACCTCGATTTGGCGGAGCTAAACATGCAATTCATCCCCCTAGCGACATTGCACTTCAAGACAGTGAAGATGATCCTTCGCCATCAAAACATGCCAGGAAATAGTATAGTGGAAATAGTGAATGTACTTCATTTACTTTTCTCTATCAAAATATTTATTTTATGTTCAATCATTCCTTACGTTTCATTTAATTAATTCGATTTATATTAATTGAGTTCAATGTTATGTTACATTTTTACTAAGTTTTCATTTCAAGTACAAAACAGTGTAATATATAGTATGTGCAACGATAGTGTTATTTATTATTTTACTATTCTTTTATTTCACAATATGTGCAATAAGAATTAGAGCCGAATTACACATGCGCGCCTAATATTATCTCATTTTTGGAGATTTCACTCCGACAATCTTGAACTACATGCATCGTGATTTCAAGTTTTTTCTGTTTAAATAAACTTACTTCACTTTACGCCATGAATATTGAGCTTGTGGATTCAATAACCGATGAAATGCGTGTAATATATTTATACATATCGTTGGTTATTATATCCGTGCCTTCAATTGTTTTCTTATTTGCTGAAGAAAATAACTTGTAAGTTAATTGTTTTATGGTATATAGCAATGAAACATAAAATGCAAACAAGAAAAAATTGATTAAAAAAGTTTTGATATGCAGCCTATAAGTCCCTGTAAGGCTCGACTTGTACGTGTTCCAGCGTGGATTGCCAGAGGCTGCCTTATTGGATCATCGATGTGTATACATCAGATAAAAGGTAATTTTGTGTACTTCAAAAAAGTATTTGGACTATCAAGTGTAAAAATGCGAAGGAACTGAGTAATTTGCGAAAAACATACATCAAAAAAGAAATTTTCCACTTTGATGCTTAATAGTTTTTTATCTATTTGTTTAACAGAAAAATTGTTCGTATAAAAAAAAGGGGAATTTGGTTACGAACAGAATGATATATTGCTCTTAACCGTGCGACAACCAGCAGCCTAGATATTTGCAAAAATGTGAAGAAAAACGTTTTTTTGCATAACTTTGCAAAAAACATTCGCACAGCACTGCAAATTTAGATTTAACTTCTTTTTATAACCCCCTATTCAATTCTATTCATAACTAAATTCGTGCATGGTATTGCAAACTGAGGCCCTTTTTCACGACGATTCGACTGGACTATAAAGATTTACAGAGGACGACGGTAAAGCGGTTGGCGGTAAGTGAACAGCTGAACAGTTGCCGCAGTGAAATCCGTCAGAGTAAACGCAATTGCGGAGCACGACGGCTTCCGTGAGTTGTCATTTTGATTTGAAAATTTTCATTAAAATCACAGTATACAGCATGATAAAAATATGTATAAGGCATGATACAAAAAAGAAGGTAGTTCCATTGTCACTTTTTCTTCGCCATATTAACAACCTGACAATTAAGTAGATTGTGACATTTCGTGCTGCCGTATGCAATATCTAAAATCCTCCAAATTTTATTATTAATTTTTTATTTATTTACAAACATTTTGTTCTTAGAATCGAAATTCGAACTAGTAAAAGGTACTTTGTTGAGTACGGCTCGGTTATTTGTACAATAATTTTGGGTTGTTGTGTCACAAGACTTAACCCAAAGCAAAAAATTTTAACACACACGTGTGGTCAAACAATTAAACGTTAGTTTAAAATAAAAATTTCAAGTTTTCAGATACAAATTTATGAATAAATTCGGTTTGAAATATGGACCTTCTTGTAAAAATTACTGTGGTCAGCGTAGCCGGAGTTGGACTGATGAGAATTACTTTTGTCTAAGCGCTGCCGAATTTTACCCAATTTGTCAATGGGTCCGTACCTACGTCTCCGCCCCCATCCCAAATAACCGAACATTTTCCTTTTTGTATTTTAAAGAGAATGCTCAATAAGTTGATAATTGTGTTTCTAGTTTTCATTCTAACAATAAATCACAAATTTTGTTTCACACCAACTCCAATATTGAGTAAAATATATTTTAATTTTATCCAAAGAAATAACGATATTGTCGAAATATACTAGAATTGGATAATACTCACTTCTCTGAAAGTCATGAGGCCTATGGGTCCCAAAGTAAATTCCGTTTTCACGTTACTTGAAAGACATGGACAAAGACAATATCGAAATGTGTAATTTCAGTGTCCCAATTATATCAGAAACAATCTTATCCGATATAGAAAAGTGTAATAGTCCCGGCTAGCTACATTGTGTAATAATCAGATGACATAATGACACTAAACAATTTTAAAATATGTTCACTAAAATTTTATTAATGTAAAAATAAAGATTTTGGCAAGTAGTTATCGAATTTAGTGTAAAATTTAAACGTTTTTAAGATAAGATATTAATTATTTTTAAAAGGTAAATGTTAATACAACTATTTTATTTATACTCCCAAATTTAGGATTTAAAAACCCCTCTACCAAAAAACTTAAATTGGGTAACCCCGCTTCGATTTTTTTACAATTGAGCAATTGTCAAAAATCTCCTTTTTAATCAAAAAGTTGTTTATTGAAACTACCTTCTTTTTTGTATCATGCGTATAAGGTACAATCGCTGAGAGCCAACTTTAGGAATTTTGACGTTTGCTAGCATTTTGAAAATTTCTCTCGCTGCCATTTCGTTTGTTTGTTTTTATTTTCACTCAAACCAAAGATATATATATTTCTGTCGAAACAACAAAATTTTAATGTACATACATATATATGTACATGCTTATGTAAATAAATAAATGGACTTCTGCCCGCATGTTAAGGCGAATATTTTTTTTTTTTGTTTGTACATCCCCTGCAGTGAAATCCCAAACTAGTCAGGAAAAATACTAGTTTACAACTAGAATTCCCTGACAGAAACCGAACTAGTTCGAAAATGACCAGACTTGTACCAAGTACAAAACTATTTATTCATGCCCTGTTTTATTTGACTTCGACAGTTTAATACGATAAAGTACACAAAATATTATAACTTTTATTTGGGTATATTGTAAACCATTAAATTGAGTACGTATTCGATTATACCAGGCCTGTTAAATAATGATTAATATTCATAATGACTATTAATTAAAGCATGTTTTTTTGATAACCGTTTAGTTGATTAAATACCGATTAATTGTTACTCTTAAAAATTTTTTAAAAGAATAAACTGAAATGTGCAAAGTTAATGAATTTAATTTATTTTAATACTATATAAAATATTTTAATTTATTTTATTACTGAAGTATTAACTGACGTATTAATTTTATTCTTAACTAAAATTTTTTCCTTTGCAGATTCAATATTATTCAAAAAGATAAATATATTATTGTATGTATTTATTGTTCCTGAAACCTTTTACTTTTTATAAGAAATGCATTTAAATTTATGTTCGAAAGTTGGAAATATTTATGTATTTAGTTTTGCTTTTAATGAATAGTCAAAAAAATTTACACCAATTATTGGAACATCTGAGGCTGCTAAATAACAATGTGTGATATATTAAAGTGTACTTAATCAAAAGTTTTTTATAGTATATTCATGAATTCATTTTATTTTTTGACTCCCAGAGTAGTGGTTTTGGTCGATATTTGGACTAGTTTTTTTCTGTCTATTTTCAACTAGTATGATACTGGTATATTTCTGACCGAAATCTGTCAATTGCCATCTCGTAGGACATCCCCATGTTAAAAATACCAGTTGGTTGCATGGAAAAAAGATAGTTGGCTGACTAGATGGGCATGTGGTTCATACTAGTTGTGAAGTAGTTTACAACTAGTACATTTGACTACAGGGTCACTATTATATAAGTGATTTGTGGTATTTATTATTACCCTTTTAAGGTATTATATTCGTTTTTGGTTTTAAAACTATATTATAACAAGATCTCATTTTTAAAATAAAAGATTTGTTAAATGGATTTCATAAATTTTATTTAAAAAAAAAAAATTGCGATTTTTGGCGATATTTTTTTCCAGAAATTGCGCTTTTTATTTAAACAATCTGAACACCCTGATTAGGACCATCACACCAATGTCACCAGTGTCGCCAGAGTTGCCAGTATCACCAGTGTTGCCACTGTCACCAGTGTCGCCAATGCCACCAGTGTCGCCAGTGCCACCAATGTCGCCAGTATCACCAGCGTCCCCGGTGTCGCCAGTGTTAGCAGTGTCGCCAATATCGATATATTGTTTTATATAGAAAAGCGCCGTAGGCGAAATCGGCAGATTTTTTAATCGTTTTTACTATGTGTTAAAATATTGTGTTTTTTTTTTAACCACCACCAGCCTGGGACACTGGGGACGCTGGTGATACTGGCGACACAGGTAACATTGGCGACACTGGTGACACTGGCGAAGCCGAAGACTTCCGACACTGGTACACGGGTGACACTGGTGGCACTGGCAAAGTGCGAATAGGCACTCCCTTCTTGATTATAGCTGTGATACATATGTATATGCACATATGTATACACTCTAAAAAAATTTTGTTTAAATTTGCGCATATTAAGATAGGTAACCAGTTTCCTCTCTTAATGAATGCAAATTTACACACCGTGTAAATTAAATTAAACACTGCTCGCTTACTTTTACTTATCATATGTGTGGCGTAGAACAAATTTCAAATTTGTTTTTTGAGTTTTAAACATTTATTATTCACATTTTCACAGTTTACACATAAAATGTTTAAAATTTCCTCCAAAAAATTTTCATTTAAATTTACGCATATAAAGAGAGGTAACCAGTTTCCTCTCCTAGTGTGTGCAAAACTAAACACATTTTTTTCTTTTCTTGAGAGCTCTTTAAAGTTTAACTGCGAATGAAAACATTCAACAATCGAGCACAAACGATAGAGTAATCAATTCACTAAATTCAACCTGCTCTCTTATTTACTTAAATCTCGTTTTGCGTATCCATGTTACAGTTAAATCACATTAAGAATGATAGAATACAAGATTGCGCCGATTGCAGCATAATTCGTGAGAGTAATTTTAGCGTGACGTCATCGTAGAGTTGACAACTGAGAGCGGCGAGAATGAGGGCGACTAGTGATGTGCTGAATTGTCCCTAATACTTAAAAAAGATTTCGGTACCCTATACTTCCTTTTCGGTATCCGATACCGATTATGTACATTAAACCCTCGCCATTATATGCATTTCAGGTTTAGAAAAAACTTTCATTACTAATTTATATGATATCGGCTAAAACACTTGAACTTATCGCCACAGAAAAATATTATTTTATCAGTTTTAACCTTAGTCGATCCAAGGTTGAAGAAAAATGTTTTGACGGATGAAGAAGCTTTTCAGGGGGGAGATCTAACCAGTTAGCGACAAGTTTCGGATCGATATCGTACTTGTTGGTGTAACAATATTTCATATCATAGGTCAACAAACCCGATACCGATTCGAAAATTGTCGCAAACTGGTTATAGAATCTGCCCCTAGGCCTCCAAAAATGATATCGTCCGATTCAGCTGGAACAAAAATGCGTTCTCTGCGTTATGGGCTGGACCCGACATATATACATCTTTAATTTGAATCAGTATTAAAAGCTCTATT
>NW_016158270.1:99573-101859 GCF_001687245.7 Rhagoletis zephyria | reverse complement strand
CGTTCTAAAAATATGCAATTGTTTACTTGTCGGGCAATATTTTTTCATAGGGATATACACTGGATCCTTGGCTAAAAACTTCTGTGGTAAAACTGTCCCTTCTTTGCTATTTAAAGTCAAAGAGTAAGCTCCTTCAATATGGATTTCCAGCAGAGATGATCAACATCTGGCTATAAAGAGAATCGATGCTCAAATAATTAAAAAGCTATAACTATAAAAAGCGTAACTATCTGAGATTCAAATGCGTGTGCAAAATTAAACACATTTTTCTTTTTTCTTGAGAGCTCTTTAAAGTTTAACTGCGAATGAAAACATTGTCCTAAAAATATGCAATGCATACTCACTTACTGTTGCTTTTTACACTTTACAGCCTAAAAAAGTTTACCACTGATATGTACTTAATAAGCATTCGAAAATTTAACTTGCTAACTTCGAATTCATTCCACCAAAATGAGCTACATGATAAAAATACAAGTTCAGTTAAATTTTCGTTATACGAAGTATTAAAAAATGAGAAACCAGAAATCGACGAAAATTAATAAAAAATTGTAAAAATTTTGTGAAATTATTTTATTTATTTATATTAAAATTCTTTTGTAAAATTTTGTATTACTTTTGAAAGTTGAGTGCATATTTAACCGTTAATTTTTTCATGATTGAATGATCGGATCTAAATAAAATTACGGGACGACCCTTAAGGTACCATCTTTCCAGTAAAAAAAGAATTATTGGAATCGGTTCACGCGGTGCAAAGTTATGCGGTGGAATAAATAAAAGAAGTAAAAATACTCCGAAGAATTGATAACCTCCCCTTTTTTGAAGCCGGTTGAAAATGTCTGAGTTCTTTGTAAATTTTATGTAAATAAAATGCAATTTATGAAACTTTAAAAAGTTTATTTATTTATTTTATACCGTACATAAAACTTGCATAAATGTATTTTAAAGAGCGAATTTTCAGTATTTTCTGATGATATATATTTGGCTCTATTGGCGAGTCTCCCCTGAGCCGTTTTTTTCCATATCTTTGGCCTGTGTGCGCTTTTATTTGAAATCTAAATGTTTTGGTACCGAGTATCGAGAGTATTGGATACATTTTAAATCGTTACCGAATATCGATCAATACTTGAAAGTATTGACTGAGCACATCACTACTGCTGTCTTCTCTACTATGACGTCACCAAAACAGCTGATTCTGTCAAAATCACTGAGAGCCGAGTAGCGGTATCGTCATCGGCGCCACCTCTGTATTCTCTCCACCGTGCGTGTGAAGCACACTTGTGCTCAGAGTTGGCGAGACAGCAACGAATTAACATCGCGCATAGCTGTTCTGCTTTGTTACTTGAATTCAAAAATGCCTTGCGAAAAATAAGTATGTACATACATACTTTGCTTGAAAATGCTTTTGGTGGCAGGCAATGATTTGACGTGGTTGCATCCAAATGAATTTTTAAATTTTTAGTTTAAGTTTTTATGTATGTACATACCATACCTATCGCTCATTGACTTCAATACTATCTTAACTCAAAGAACGAAAAACTCGAGAAAAACGGCTTTAAAGTTTTTAATTTGCATATATCTACTCCCATGGTAAAAACTAATACATATTTTTTTCTAGTGAGTTACTGATAATTGTTACAGGTTTGAAATTTTTACACATCATAGGAAAGAGGTAACGTTCATTCTTAACACGATTTTTGATTTTTTTTGGATTATGACACTTTTCTAGTAAATGAGCGATGCCCATATGTATATATGTTAAATATATGTATTTATTATATGTTTTTATTGAAGCCCGATAGTTTAAAAATTTTGTTCTAGTTCTCGTAGTTTCCTACTAGGTTGCATATGCGGAGCAGTTTTCTTGTTCTCACCAACATAGTCACAGTTCAACTTTTGGTGACCACAAATCAGTGACGGAGAATGAAAATTTAAAATTGTGCCGAATTTCTCCGCAAAAATGTGCCTAAATGCAGGTCAATGTGCCAATAAATTGAAAGTCGTCGATAGGTACCATTTCTTTTAATAAATATATTTACAGTACTTATTGCATATAAGTAAAACAGAAATCTCACGGAAAACCTTTATTTAGTGCAACAACAAAAGAACACAACAACAAAACCATAAAAATTTTCATTCAAATTTAAAACTTTGTTGTCAGAAATTTTAGAAACTTTCGTGTATGCAGTTTTATAGTCCATTCAATTTTGAATTTACAAAGTGAAAGTGCGGCTAAGAACTCGCGTTGATTTGTAATGTTTTTTTTTTTTTTTTTTTTTTTTATGGAGG
>NW_016158270.1:82327-99469 GCF_001687245.7 Rhagoletis zephyria | reverse complement strand
TTTTTTTTTTTTTTTTTTTTAGTATGGAGGAAAAAGTCCAACACCTTCAACGAAAAAAGTTCTCAAAAATCAACGCGAATTGAATGGACTATAAAACTGCATACCCGAAAGTATATGCAGTTTTCAAAAACGAACCAAAATCATCGCTCAGTCATTTACCCTGAATTACGAATTGTAAAAACACAAATCATTAGTCCCCTTTATTCCTAAAGTATTTGCAGATTACAATGTCCAGCTTGCGCAAACTTACTTGTAACTAGCATTCAGGCGTTGTTGCGAATATTGGACAGTTCCATGTGCTGTGGTCTAGAAATGAGAAGGCCTGATTCTTTGTTTATTTAAATTTTGGAATTCAGGGTAAATTATAATTTAGTCAACTAGTTAGTTCATTTTCACTGAGATCATTATTTGTAATACATATTATAACGCAGTACTTTTTTCGTATCAAAATCGATGTTATTCGTATCGTCAGAGCTTACTGCCTTTGGCGCGAAAGCCGTAACGGCTTTTAAAATTTCAGTATCAAGGTAATTTTTCTTAATTCTTGGCAGAATTTAACATTAAATTGCAAGGAATTTTTAATTTAATTTTCTGCAGAATTTTCTTTAGTAAGAAATATTTCGGCTTGTGTTCCACAAAGAATATTCAAAATAGGTATGTGATTATTTAAGTCTAAACTGTATATTAAATGATATTTAATATTTGCTTTAGAGATGAAATTGAATTTGTTTAAACAAAAATGTTAAGCGTATATGCAGAACGCGGAAGCCAGCTTCTTCTGCTTGCGTTTCTATGTTTATATCATTTATCAGTTTAAGCACATCCGATCAAATGTAAAAAAAATATTTTTCATTAGTTACATTGAGTTAGGCAAAAATAGTGCTGAAAATCAATCAATTGTGCTTAGGGTGCCGGCTGCTTCCGAAAGTGCCGAAAATGGCACAATGCACACCCATTTTCCATCACTGCCACAAATGTACATGTATGCATATGTTCTCATTCCCTTTTAATCAGGCATGGGCAGAGAACGAGCACACGCTCAAAGAGCATAACCATCCCGTGTACGTCTACAAGCAAGAGCGTAACGATGAGAACGCGGCAGCATGCAAAATGAATTAGGCACACTAACACATTCTCAATTTTAGCGATCGCTTGTTTGTGGTAGTGCCCACCTCTGCTTTTAATGTTTGCATTAGTAACCATGGTTGCCGTTTTCGTCCAAATGGACCAAATTTGGTTCCTTTCTTTTCGTTTGGTCCATTGGTCCAATTCTTTTTAAAATGGTCCATTTGCCTTTTGGTTAGGTTATTATCACCCTTTCACTACATGCAATAGTTTCGCGTTTTAAATTTTTTCTATTTAGTCGATCGAAAAGATAATAAACATCTTGAAATTATTACACCACATAAAGTTCTTTCTGATACTGATGTATCAATTTTGCCGCTACTCGACCAATTTCCTGTATTGGTAAATGATGCAGACATAATTGAATTTCAATTTCGCAAATTGAGGCTGAGGGAAGGTAACTTAAAAACTGTACAAGTATAGAACGTTTTTGGGATCAAGTAAGTTTGATTAAAAATGGATTGGCTGAAGTGGCGTTTGGATAATTGAGTGATTTAGTTCGTAACATTTTTAGTCTGCCTCACAGTTCCGCAGCAGCTAAGCGCAAATTTTTTCATTTAGCATTAATAAAAACGAAATTATAAGAAACAAATTATAATTTAAAACTGTTGGAGTATCAAAGTAGTTTAACTAGAATTAATGTAAAAATGTGTAACTTCAGATGCAACTCTGTTATTATCTTGTATTCAATAACTCTTGCCTTTCCTCTCTTGTATGAAAAGCTAATGTAATTTCTCAGTTCTTGATTTCGTCCATCGCAAAGTACACACGTTGATTAATTACATATATAAACGAATATAAACTTTGTTCATTTTTCACATTAAATAAAAAAACTCTTTCTAATTGAACTCCTAAGAGCTCGGTTGCTTTATCAGGTTATGGGCCCAGAGCCACATACCTGCGCTAAGAAAATATTCGTACGGAAGGTGTGTATAAAAAAAAAGGAAAAACGAATATTTTTTCGATAACGTGTGCGNAAAAGTTTTTCGATAACGTGTGCGCTAGTCTTGCCGGTGTCGCGTGCGAGAAAGTAATTTTCAAATCGTCCAATCGATGTCGAGTGTGCGTATCGAGCCGCTAAACGCGGACAATTATGATACGTGGAAAATGCAAATGCGCGCGATCCTAATAAAGGGTGATCTATGGCCGTACGCCAAAGGTAGCATAGCGTGTCCCACGGATGCTGCGGAGGCAGCTGCGTGGCGAGCGAATGACCAGAAGGCATGTGCAGACATTATGCTCGCTATGAGTCCGTCCGAATTGGGACTAGTGGCTGAATGCGAAAGTGCACGGAAAATGTGGTCAAAGCTCGAGACGACATATCAATCTAAGGGGCCCGCTCGCAAAGCAACATTATTAAAACGAGTTGCCCTTGCCCGCATGAGAGATGGTGATAGTGTACGAAAACACCTAAATGATTTTTTCGATGCCGTCGCGAAATTGAAAGACATCAAGGTGGTGATCGGTGATGAACTGTTAGCTATCTTACTATTATACAGTTTACCGGAATCTTTCGAGACTTTTCGGTGTGCTCTAGAGACACGAGATGACTTGCCAAAACCAGAAGTTTTACGTGTTAAAATTCTAGAAGAAACGGAATCGCGAAAAAAGAAAGAAGAAAGAACGGAAAACGATGCGCTTTATGTTAAAAAGCTACAAAAACAAAATGGTGCTCACAAAAAGGGGGATCGTCACCCCGGCGCGAAACGAGGTGAATCGAAACGTATAATTTGTTACCGATGCGGAGAGCGCGGACACTATGTGAAAAACTGTAAGGCAAAGGTAGAGCATTGCAAACAAGGTGTGAAGAAGGGCGATGATAAATTCGGTGAAACGCAGAGTGCATCGTTAAATGTCACTGAATCAGTGTTCTTGTGCCCTGGTGGAAATAAAAAGTGGTGCCTAGACAGTGGTTGCACTTCACATATGAGTGCAGATAAAAACAATTTTAAAGAATTATCCGCAATGAACCAAGTGCTTAATTTAGCAAACAACAATTCCACAAAAATAGCAGGAATAGGTAGCGTAAAAGTTGTTGTGAACGAAAATGGGTGTGAGAAGGACATAACACTTAGTGATGTACTTTACGTGTCCGATTTACGTACGAACTTGTTATCGGTATCCAAAATCACGGACAAAGGCTATGAAGTGCATTTTCGAAAAAATGACGCGGTGGTGATTGATAAAAACGAAAATGTACTTTTTACCGCGGAAAGAAACGGAAACTTGTATTTTATTAAAAATCGAGGTGAGAATGCGTTCTCGGTCCAACCAAGGAACGACATCGACTTATGGCACTATCGAATGGGTCACTTGAACGAGCGCGACTTAAAAGACATGGCAAAGAACAAAGCGGTTTATGGGCTTGAGATAAAATCAAAGCAAAATCTATCGGTGTGCGAGGTGTGTGTGAGTGAAAAACAAACACGCGCGGCTTTTCCTAAAGGAAATCACAATCGCACCAGTGGTGTACTGGAGATCGTGCACACTGACGTATGCGGTCCGATGCGCTGCCCATCCAACTCGGGAGCAAAATACTTTGTCACTTTTATTGATGAACATTCACGGTGGTGCGAAGTGCATTTTATTAAGAACAAATCGGAAGTGCTCGAAGCATTTAAGAAATACAAGGCAGCGGCCGAGACATTTACGGGTCGGAAAATAAAAGCGCTGCAATCAGACAACGGGCGAGAATATTGCAGTCGGGAGTTTGACGATTTTCTCCAAAAGTACGGAATAAGGCGCCGTTTGTCTTCGCCATATACACCACAACAAAATGGCATGGCCGAGCGCAAAAACCGAACACTCATCGAAATGGCCAGATGTATGATGAAGCAAGCGGGCGTGCCTCCCTCCTTTTGGGCTGAGGCGATCAATACTTCGTGTTATCTACGAAATCGCTGCATAACAAAATCGACGGGAGAGGTGCCATATAAGCTGTGGTCAAATAAAACTCCAACAGTGACTCACTTAAGAATTTTCGGTTCAAAAGTATACGTGTTAAACAAGGACAAATCGAAAGACAAAATGCAGTCTCGTTCCGTGCCATGCGTAATGGTGGGTTACTCGTCCGAATCGAAGGCTTATCGGTTGTGGTCGAAAGAAAAACGAAGCATAATAATCAGTCGAGACGTTAAATTCTTAAATGAACCCGGTTTTGATAACGAGTACGAGGAAATATGCACATTTGAAGAAGAAAATGAGGTGGAAATACCAATGCACACAAACAATCAACCAGTCGTAATTGAAAAAGATGTTGAAAAGGCGAGTGAAGATGAAATGTCGGAGAAACGGATGAAACGTGGTAGAGGCAGACCAAGGCTGCAACGTGGCCAACGTGGAAGGCCAAGAAAGATTTTTTCGCAAGCAGATGATCCAACAGATGAGCAAGCCGATGACACCTCGCCGAGTGGCAAGGACGGCGGAGCAAATTCTGAAGAAGAAGAAGACTACCTATTTGAAGAATGTGAAATGGCGTATCTTGTGGCTGACGCAGGTTCACTAACATGGCGTGAAGCAGAAGCTGCCCCTGATGCTGAAATGGGAGCCGTTTAGTGTTCCGTACCAAAGACGACGGTAGGAAGAAAGTGCGTTTACTGGCCAAGGGTTGTGCACAACGTGAAGGGGAGGACTTTCACGAGACGTATGCGCCGGTAGCGCGTTCCACATCGATACGGCTATTGGCTGCTTTATCAGCTAACATGGACCTCGAAATACATAAAATGGATGTAGTTACCGCCTATCTAAATGGAAATCTCGACGAGAGCGTCTACATGGAGGTGCCAGAAAGGTTAAGCATGATACTCAAAAAAATAAATTCGGGTGAGCCAATTGGTAGTCAGGGTACCACGAATCACAGCAAACACGTTGAGGAGACAGCATATCGATGGCTGAAGAAGCTACAGCAAAGCAGCAACCCTGTATGTAAGTTGAAAATGGCATTGTATGGGCTACGCCAATCTGGGTTAATGTGGTACAATCGACTTACGAGGAATTTTAAGAATATCTAATTTTATTTTAAGAATTTGTATCCACAGATTTAAGTTTTCAAACATGTATACTATATATCTGCACTGTAAAAGACTAGGTCTTATTTGTGTGTATCTGAATAAATGAAATGAAATGAAATGAAATGGAAGTTACCATACCAGAGTCTGATCGGTGCGCTTATGTTCCTCGCGGTGACAACTCGTCCAGACATAGCGTTCGCCGTAAACTATATGAGTCAGTTCAACACCAATTATAACGAAGACCATTGGAAGGCTGCAAAACGCATCTTACGATACTTGAACGGCACCAAGGATCATGGCCTCATCTACGTCAAAAACGGCAAGCAGTTGTACGGTTTGGTCGACGCCGATTGGGGCGCAAATCTTACCGACAGGCGTTCATACAGCGGATACGCGTTCTTATTAGCCGGCGCCGTCATAAGCTGGGAAGCGCGAAAGCAGCGCACAGTTGCGCTATCCAGCACAGAAGCCGAATACATGGCTATCTCCGAGAGCACAAAAGAAGCCATGTACCTTCGAGGAATCCTGAGCGATCTAGGCATTTCATGCGAATGCGTGCCACTATATAATGACAGCCAAAGCGCACAAAAACGTATACAGTGCACTGGTTATCGTTCCCGTACGAAACATATAGACGTGCGACATCACCTTGTGCGAGAATGCCATCGGCGCGGTGCGATCTCATTTTGTTATATGCCAACCGAGAATATGCCGGCGGATTTTCTCACGAAAGGTGTACAACAAATAAAACATTGCAGATGCAGAGTAGCATTGGGCGTCGCAAAACAACGCAAGGGTGGCGGCTAGTCTCACTACTTGGAGGGGAGGTGTTGGAGTATCAAAGTAGTTTAACTAGAATTAATGTAAAAATGTGTAACTTCAGATACAACTCTGTTATTATCTTGTATTCAATAACTCTTGCCTTTCCTCTCTTGTATGAAAAGCTAATGTCATTTCTCAGTTCTTGATTTCGTCCATCGCAAAGTACACACGTTGATTAATTACATATATAAACGAATATAAACTATGTTCATTTTTCACATTAAATAAAGAAACTCTTTCTAATTGAACTCCTAAGAGCTCGGTTGCTTTATCAAAAACTTTAAATAATATAATGTTAATAATATACAATTGTTGGTGTTTTATTGTAGCAGCGTACAAGCTCCCCAAAGAGTTTTTGGTGAGTGTTGCTGGAGTGACAGTCCTTTGCCAAATATAAACCTGGGTCGTTCCGGTTACGTAGACCCGACTGTCGTGGGAACGCATATACAATTGTAATGCACTTTGGATGCAATATAAAAAATATCGTTATAAAACCTGAATTGGCATATTTTCTTGATAAAGAGGAATACACTCCACTCAATTTCCTCGTGTAATAAAAATTGGTTAATTTTTTACCTTTTGGTCCATTTTTTGGTCTAAAAATAAATTGGATATGGCAACCGTGTTAGTAACGAGAGTCGGAGTACAATCTGTTTTATTACGCTCTTCTTCCCCCTTCATGCTGGCTCTTTCAGTCCCCCTCATCATGCTCCTAAATGAGCCAAGCCGGCTCCTCAGTGCAAAGGCTCCTGGAAGCCAATTTTGCCATTTCTGTCATAAGCCCTGCAGCTCTTAAGAAAACGGTCAAGAAAAAATTGCCATTATTTCGTGTGTGTGTCCAAGGAATTTTGACATTTTTGATACTTCACAGCCTGTTGCCTCACTCTTTCCTCAAGAAATAATGGAACGGGCATATATTTCTGTTGCAAACCTGGGTTGCCTTGTGCTCTTTTTTCACAGAAAACTTTAGAAAACCGTAGTAGAAAGCGTAGTAAATTTCTTAAGAACTGCGTACTGCCTTGAGGAAATTTCACTCAAGAAAATTTCTTAGCCATTTCTTGTACCTCATTTTATATGGAGTTTTCGCTTTTCTTGAGAGCTGCATACAGGTCTATAGACTGAAAAAATTTTAAATCAATTGAGTTTTTATAAGTGCAAAAGTAACAGTGCGGTAAATTCGGTGTCCGGTAAATGACAATATCGCTTCGGAATATTCGTTGAAAGGGACACCGCCAAAAAAGCTATTGACATTTTGGCTGTTGTGAATGCATTCAAAGGTTGAAACCAACACATAAAAATTACTTTTGGCTAACATTCGAACTTTTCAGGTGCATTTAATAAAAAATTTCCTGGTTCTGGAAAATAATTTAATAGAGCGAACGCGAAATGGTTCCAAACCTCAAAGGTACGTGTTTTAAAAAAAGAAACAAAAAAAGTTTTTTTATTACATTATATTTCCTGCTTGATTTGATATTGTACTTAATAATACACTGAGTTGTATAAATATAAAACCGCCACTTAATGATAAGTTTTGATCATTTATTTTTCTAAAAATTCCTTATAAAAAGTGTGAAATTTCTGTAAAAATTTGCTGATTTTTTTTTTAAATTTTGCACAAAGCTTGAAATGTTTATTTATATGTTTTTTATTACAGATTGAACAATATTTGTATGAGAAATTATTTAAAATTAAATAGTATAATAATAAATAGTTAAAACTTGGCAATATGTGGCGGTCTTATAATTAAGCAACGCAGTGTATGTTAAACCTTTTTATGTAATTTAGTGTTTTTTCAATAAAAAAGAAAGATATAAGTAAATTATTGTAATTATAATTATAAGTGAAATTATGAGTATTTTCAGAAACCATAAAGCCTCCTTTTCGGTCTATTATCAGAGCACTCCCAAAACACTCCATCTAGGTTATCTTCGGATGATTTGAGTCCTTTTCACAAAATCATAGCCGAATTGGGGAGTCCGCATGGAGTCTTTGCGGATTATCTAAGGGAGCTTTCTGGGACTCCGAAATCACTCCTTTAAGGAGTCCTAAAGGCACACTTTTGCATATATATTGAAAAGGCACTTTTCTCCCGCTGATATGCTCCTTTGGGACTCTTTTCGGAGCCTCCCTAGAAGCATCAGCGCTCCACACAGGGAGTCCTAATGGTGCACCCTGCGGGCTCCGTTGGTTGGCTGGGATTTAGGGTGGCCAGATATTATAGTGACATAATCAGTACAGTTGGGATCAAAAATCAGTACAAACCCATAAAAATCAGCTCATTTTTAAGCATATTTTTTCTTATTAACAAAATAACAACCAAATAACAGCCCATTAATTTAACAAGAAATAACGAATAGACTTTTAAATACATACAGTATTATCAATATAAAAATTCATTACTTTAAAACAAATCAAAGGTATTACGTATGTATGTACAGCTGTGCTCACGAAAATAGTAGTAAAATGTATTGACAGATTTGAAATTTTTTTCTTTCCGTACTTCATTTAATTTTTTTTATAAAAATATAGTTAATTCTATAACAAAAGACAAGTAAGTTGAAGTCTCAAACTTTCTAGAAAATTTATAAAAATTGAGAAAATTAAAAAAAAAATTGTAGCCCATTGAGTTTCAGTAGAAGACGAGTTCGAGTCAGGATCTGTTTGCATATTTTAAGCAACAAATTTAAAACATATTTAGTTGGTGTGCTTATAAAATACAACATTCACATTCAAAGCTACATATATCATATCCAAGAGTCGGTAGTTTGCACCTTTTCCAAATTTTTAGAACTTACATTGCACCGTAGCAGTAGTCGTCTTAAGTTTGACATACTGACAGCTGATTTCTCAGTGGATGTTTAATTATAATCAAAACATTATCTCTTATTGTCATCTTCTAAGTGTACTTAATATATGATTAACTCACCACCACCTTTCATAAGATTTATTAATGGCGAAACCAGCTTTTCCTGTAAATCCTGTAAAACCCGAAAATCGTGAAGTTGGGTGGGGTTGAATCCAAACAGTTTGTTATTTTGCGAAATCCTAGGAAACGAAACAATTGCAAGTTGACACCTTTTTAATAATGGTTTCAATCTGCTCACACGTATGAGTTGTCAAAAACCATTGTTTTGAACATGTAAACCTCAAGCAAATGTCAATTACAAAAGTATTTATTAAATGTAAAAATCAGTACAAAATCAGTACAAACTCAAAAAATCAGTAGGTTTTGCGTACTGATTTCGGTCTCTTAAAAACCAGTACAATAGAAACAAATCAGCACATGTACTGATTAAATCAGCGCATCTGGCCACCCTACTGGGATTTGACAATTTGTTTGAATGTATTGGTGGATATTTTTCCACAGTTGTCGTTTTCGTTAACCCAAATGAAATCCAATTTCAATATTTTCTTATAGTGAAAATATTTTCAAGTCACATAAAATAAAATAACGAGAAAAACAAAATTTCAAGCAATTCACGCGTGGAGTTTAAGTGATTATGACTGGATGCAGTTCCTACATAAATAGGTCATACCGTGTTCCGAACACAACTTTCAGTGAATAATGGTGGGCTGACTTTGGATAATTTAGAGAGTAGAACAAGTACTTACTTAAAAGTAGAACTCTCGCATTTTCAAATATACCACTTTTATAGTAGAGACCTTCATAGCTTTAATGAAACATGCACACAAAATTATATCTCCATGTTGGAGCAAATGCAAGCAATTTTATGTATTTGTCCAGCCGCTTATTCTCATTTGCAAGGAGAAAATACATGAGTTAATGCAAATAAAGATGGTTTATGCAGATAAGCAGTGCCGAAGTTGCCTTTGGTATAATTTAGGTGAGTATTCAATTTTGGCGAAATCTGTCAATAACCACGCCCACCTCCCATGTAGTGATTAACAATATTTTTGTATTATTATTTTTTTACGAATTTTGCTGATCAAATTTACATGTCAAATATATCAACAAATATTTGTGGGTACTTTTCCACCAGTCGTTGCCTATGGGTTAATGACAAAAAAATCCTATACATGCACAATATTTCATGTATTAATTTTCAAATATGCATATTGTCAGTGGTTGGTTTACTGTATACCATGATACAAATATTTAAATATTCCGTTTTCCTCTACAAGCAAAGCAATCTAAAGTTCTATAAGTTCCCGAAATTATCGTATCTACATCAAAAATTGATCGAGGTTTGTGGTGTTACGGAAGCGGTTTTTCCAAGTGCCCCTGTTTGTGCTAGGCTCATTTTTTGCCACACCACCGGACCCAATGTAAGCACAAGATAGTTCTTTGCAAAAGTGCAGTGCCTTTAAGGTAAACTATCTTTGAGTGCATTCCAAAATCTTCGCCTTAACATGCGGGCAGAAGTCCATTTATTTATTTACATAAGCATGTACATATATATGTATGTACATTAAAATTTTGTTGTTTCGACAGAAATATATATATCTTTGGTTTGAGTGAAAATAAAAACAAACAAACGAAATGGCAGCGAGAGAAATTTTCAAAATGCTAGCAAACGTCAAAATTCCTAAAGTTGGCTCTCAGCGATTGTACCTTATACACATGATACAAAAAAGAAGGTAGTTTCAATAAACAACTTTTTGATTAAAAAGGAGATTTTTGACAATTGCTCAATTGTAAAAAAATCGAAGTGGGGTTACCCAATTTAAGTTTTTTGGTAGAGGGGTTTTTAAATCCTAAATTTGAGAGTATAAATAAAATAGTTGTATTAATATTTACCTTTTAAAAATAATTAATATCTTATCTTAAAAACGTTTAAATTTTACACTAAATTCGATAACTACTTGCCAAAATCTTTATTTTTACATTAATAAAATTTTAGTGAACATATTTTAAAATTTTTTAGTGTCATTATGTCATCTGATTATTACACAATGTAGCTAGCCGGGACTATAACACTTTTCTATATCGGATAAGATTGTTTCTGATATAATTGGGACACTGAAATTACACATTTCGATATTGTCTTTGTCCATGTCTTTCAAGTAACGTGAAAACGGAATTTACTTTGGGACCCATAGGCCTCATGACTTTCAGAGAAGTGAGTATTATCCAATTCTAGTATATTTCGACAATATCGTTATTTCTTTGGATAAAATTAAAATATATTTTACTCAATATTGGAGTTGGTGTGAAACAAAATTTGTGATTTATTGTTAGAATGAAAACTAGAAACACAATTATCAACTTATTGAGCATTCTCTTTAAAATACAAAAAGGAAAATGTTCGGTTATTTGGGATGGGGGCGGAGACGTAGGTACGGACCCATTGACAAATTGGGTAAAATTCGGCAGCGCTTAGACAAAATTAATTCTCATCAGTCCAACTCCGGCTACGCTGACCACAGTAATTTTTACAAGAAGGTCCATATTTCAAACCGAATTTATTCATAAATTTGTATCTGAAAACTTGAAATTTTTATTTTAAACTAACGTTTAATTGTTTGACCACACGTGTGTGTTAAAATTTTTTGCTTTGGGTTAAGTCTTGTGACACAACAACCCAAAATTATTGTACAAATAACCGAGCCGTACTCAACAAAGTACCTTTTACTAGATCGAATTTCGATTCTAAGAACAAAATGTTTGTAAATAAATAAAAAATTAATAATAAAATTTGGAGGATTTTAGATATTGCATACGGCAGCACGAAATGTCACAATCTACTTAATTGTCAGGTTGTTAATATGGCGAAGAAAAAGTGACAATGGAACTACCTTCTTTTTTGTATCATGCCTTATACATATTTTTGTCATGCTGTATACTGTGATTTTAATGAAAATTTTCAAATCAAAATGACAACTCACGGAAGCCGTCGTGCTCCGCAATTGCGTTTACTCTGACGGATTTCACTGCGGCAACTGTTCAGCTGTTCACTTACCGCCAACCGCTTTACCGTCGTCCTCTGTAAATCTTTATAGTCCAGTCGAATCGTCGTGAAAAAGGGCCTCAGTTTGCAATACCATGCACGAATTTAGTTATGAATAGAATTGAATAGGGGGTTATAAAAAGAAGTTAAATCTAAATTTGCAGTGCTGTGCGAATGTTTTTTGCAAGGTTATGCAAAAAACGTTTTTCTTCACATTTTTGCAAATATCTAGGCTGCTGGTTGTCGCACGGATAAGAGCAATATATCATTCTGTTCGTAACCAAATTCCCTTTTTTTTTATACGAACAATTTTTCTGTTAAACAAATAGATAAAAAACTATTAAGCATCAAAGTGGAAAATTTCTTTTTTGATGTATGTTTTTCGCAAATTACTCAGTTCCTTCGCATTTTTACACTTGATAGTCCAAATACTTTTTTGAAGTACACAAAATTACCTTTTATCTGATGTATACACATCGATGATCCAATAAGGCAGCCTCTGGCAATCCACGCTGGAACACGTACAAGTCGAGCCTTACAGGGACTTATAGGCTGCATATCAAAACTTTTTTAATCAATTTTTTCTTGTTTGCATTTTATGTTTCATTGCTATATACCATAAAACAATTAACTTACAAGTTATTTTCTTCAGCAAATAAGAAAACAATTGAAGGCACGGATATAATAACCAACGATATGTATAAATATATTACACGCATTTCATCGGTTATTGAATCCACAAGCTCAATATTCATGGCGTAAAGTGAAGTAAGTTTATTTAAACAGAAAAAACTTGAAATCACGATGCATGTAGTTCAAGATTGTCGGAGTGAAATCTCCAAAAATGAGATAATATTAGGCGCGCATGTGTAATTCGGCTCTAATTCTTATTGCACATATTGTGAAATAAAAGAATAGTAAAATAATAAATAACACTATCGTTGCACATACTATATATTACACTGTTTTGTACTTGAAATGAAAACTTAGTAAAAATGTAACATAACATTGAACTCAATTAATATAAATCGAATTAATTAAATGAAACGTAAGGAATGATTGAACATAAAATAAATATTTTGATAGAGAAAAGTAAATGAAGTACATTCACTATTTCCACTATACTATTTCCTGGCATGTTTTGATGGCGAAGGATCATCTTCACTGTCTTGAAGTGCAATGTCGCTAGGGGGATGAATTGCATGTTTAGCTCCGCCAAATCGAGGTAAGGGGACTGTGGTTGGCATATCATAAATGTCTTCATCATCGCTACTGTCATCGGTGATTACTGGAACGTTCGAACAGTTTTGACCTGAACAATTTCTACAAACGATGGAGCATTTAAGTCCTGCTTTCCTACAGCCGCAAGCTGCGCCGCATTTTGTCGTGCAAGTACACGAAATAATTTTAAGAAGTGAAGATGGAATTGGTTCTTTGGTGCACATAACGGGTTCCAAACGACATCTACGTCTATTCCAGCCCCAGTCTTCCGGGTCCAAGACATTGCCAAGCCATGTTTGAATCTGATGAAAAGTTCTGAAGGAATGTTGTTCAGCAGCTGATTCCGATGGAGGCAAAAAAACAAGATCTGATTTCATTTTATTACCCATACGAGAAAAAAATTTGAAGTTTTGAATTTGAAATTTGAATTAAATTATATAAATTTTGCAGAAGTCAATTTCTCTCTTTTCTTAAATGTGCGCGTGAAAATTCCGAGATATTCACCAAAATTTAAAACAATAGTTTTAAGCATTAAAAAGATAAATTAATGTCCAACTGTCTGTGACCAAAAATCAAAATTTGGTCAGTGAGATTTTTTCCAAATTTCTAAAAGTACAATCGAGCCGTACATTGAGACCTTCTGGAATCATGGCGATTGAGCAAAAACTTCTACAGGCTCGACTTGTACGTGTTCCAGCGTGGATTGCCAGAGGCTGCCTTATTGGATCATCGATATTTATACATCAGATTAAAGGTAATTTAGTGTTCTTCAAAAAAGTATTTGGACTATAAAGTGTAAAAATGCGAAGGAACTGAGTAATTTGCGAAAAACATACATCAAAAAAGAAATTTTCCACTTTGATGCTTAATAGTTTTTTATCTATTTATTTAACGAAAAAATTGTTTGCATGAAAAAAATTAAGAATTTCATTGCAAACAGAATGATAAGTTGTTCTCTTGCGTGCGACAAATAGTAGCCGAGATATTTGCGAAAATATGAAGAAAAACGATTTTTTGCATAACTTAGCAAAAAATATTCGCCCAGCACTGCAAATTCAGATTTAACTTCTTTTTATAACCCCCTCTTGAATTCTATGTATAACTAAATTCGTGCATTGTATTGCAATCTTAAACTACCATTCGACTGGACTATTAGCTTAGTATAAATTGTGATACATTTTAATTCACAAGTCGAGAGTAACTCTTCCCATCTTAAGACTTTTATGATTTTGCGGCCACACTTTAAGTTTGTTTCCCTTCTTTGAACATACCACCTTTAATCTGCATATGGCATCACCGTTAGCTACAGACAACTTGCCTGTTCCCGTACTCCATGATTTAGTCCCAAATAGTCCGAAGTCGTTTCCTTTAACACATTTATCATATATTTTGCGAACAATTTCTCACTAAATCATGGAGTACGGGAACAGGCTAATATTGTTGTTCCTTTTCCTTTTTGATTTGGAAGCTGTCGGACGTGGTGCTGTGCTAAAGGCAGTGTCACACGATTGGTAAATTTGTACAGATTTATACATTTAAACAAAATCACACATCAAAATGGTGTTTAATACTGTAAACACATAAGAGTAATTTCCACAATACTTACTGGATTACGCTAGAGGAAATTCTTAAGGCAGTGTTACACGATTGGTAAATTTGTACAGATTTGTACATTTTGGCAGTCACAGAGTGGTGTTCTTTAGAAATTTCAGTTCAGCTCAATAAGAGAATTTCCGAACAACACTACTCTGTAACTGCATAAATGTACAAATCTGGACAAATGTACCAATCGTGTAACACTGCCTTAAGAATTTCATCTAGACTAATCCAGTAATTATTGTGAAAATTACTTTTATGTGCTTACAGTGTTAAACACCAGTTCGATATGTGATTTTAGTTAAGTATGCAAATGAATGAAATGAAATGCTTTGTTTTCACTCAGTATTTTATATAAAAACCAAAAAATATTAATAAAAGCTGTCAACGATCACAGTTGAAAGTTAAAACTACCATTTTAATTTAAGAATTAGAAGTTTTATTGAAGATTGATACTTTGATACTTAAAATTTTGTTTCATGATACTTTTGATCCATTTTAGGGAATTTTGGTGATACATTTCTCCTGAACGCCGCGGCAACACTGTTTACGATCTAGTTATGGGCATTGAACTCATTCTTTGGTACAATTTGTGGAAGATACAGAAAAAGAGCTTGTCCGAAGAAGATTTGAAGGATGTTGAAGCGATAAATAGGTGTATTTCCATATTGAGCGCTCTTCCACGCACAACAGCGACTGTGTAGCGATCGTTTAGTACACTTCGTAGAGTAAAAACCTGGCTCAGAAGCACACCAGGAGAAGAAAGTCTTTCAGTATTATGACTCATGAAAACTCGTTACCGAAAACCGCGATATGATTCAGGAAATCTGAGACGTTTGTTATTAGCGAAAAATGGTTAAATAACAACTAAGAAAGTCTAAGTTCGGGTGGAGCCGAACATTAAATACCCGGCGCAAGTATTAAATATATGTTTTTTCACCTTTCCGAAGGCTACCGCTACATGGTAAGCCGGGGTGTATCAATTTTGAGTAAATTAGCGTCCTTTAATTTCGAAATATGAAATTTACCGTTATATGAAAAGCGGCCGTAATTTTAGTCCGATTTCAATAATTTTCAACATTTTGCTTTTATGTGGCAAGCACAATAAGCATACCGAGTTTGGTACAAATTGGTAGAACGCTTACCGATACATATATGTGATCATAAGTATAAACGTATTTCCTGGTAAAGAGTTGTTGCAACCATCAATTTTGAATATTCCGTGTTCGAAAAATTGTATGTTTCAATGGACACATCGATTTGAATACATCATTTAGAATAAGATAGCGTTTTTAGCAATTTATTTGAGAAAAGTAAAACATTTACATTCTTGTTTCGATTTTCGTTGATTTTAAATTTGGTAACCAAAAATAATTGATATCAAATAAAACACCTCTTTGAGGTAAAATTTTCGAGTGACGAAAGCTGAGCTAGAAACACAAAATTTATGAAATCAATTTCGCAACGGAAATTATACTAATTTTTTTAACTGCCTTGGTGGAGACTGACGGGAAATATTTTTTTTATTCGTTTCGTGTTTTTAGAAACACAAAATGAAAAAAAGAAATTTAGCAACGATTCGAATGAATAAAAATATTTCCCGTAAATTTCCAAGGCAGTTTAAAAATGCGTATAATATTCCTCATGAAATTGATATCATAAAGTTTTGCCCGGTTTCAGAGTCCGTGCTTAAGTTATGCTCAAATAAAATCTTAGCTAAGCACCGTTTGAGACTGGGTAATCATTAGCGTTTCACAGTCGATGCTTGAGTTCTATAAAATGCTATAAAAAAAATATGGTAAAACTATGAAAAACATATTTTAGACAAGTGTCATCTGTAGAAATATTTGTAGTTGAAAGAAATAAATTTATAAGCCAAATTAAAGTATTGAAAGCTGAATGGAGCAAAATAATAAGAGGACACCAAATTTCACCGCAAGCGAGTCGGAGCAGCTATTCCAGCTTGTTGAGAAATATAAAGATGTCATCGAGTGCAAGTGCACGAACGCTAAAAAGGATGTGGCATGGAAGCGTATCGAAGAAGATTTTAATTCGCAGTGCCCATCAGACTGCCTTCGCAGTGATAAGGCACTGAAAAAGAAATATGTAAATTTTAAAAGAGAGGTAAGAAAGCGAACTGCAGACGATAAAAGATCTCTATACCTAACTGAGGGAGGACCTCCAGCAAAAAAACTTTAACTGAAATTGACGAAAAAGGCCTGAATATTTTGCGTGAGAAGAAAGTTAGCGGCATGCATAGTCTATATGACAGCGATGTAATTGCTGTAAACGTTAACAGTGAGTATGTAAGTACAACTTAATTTATTTCATGATTTTTAACCCTAGAACACACACCCAGAAAATACCACGTAAACACACACCCGGGATACGTTTGTACCCGGGACCTTATTTTGCGGTTTTTTTAATGCTTATTCAACCGATTTCTATGATTTTTTTTT